>NW_026865761.1:0-162530 GCF_026571515.1 Ruditapes philippinarum | reverse complement strand
AAATTTTACAAAAAAGGGAAAAAAATTGAGAAAATTTAAATTCTAGAATATTTAGGGATTTGGGGCCACCTTTTGACGCCATCTGGTTTTTTTAAGTACGATGGACTAAAAAAATGAATATTCTTTCCCGGGAAACTTAAGCCCAAAAGACAAATAATTGGTTATAAATTTTGTGTTGGTGCATGCCACTTGGGGTTCATTTTCCCTATAAATTTGCAGCATATATGGGTTTTTAATTTTTGGTTATGCCCCCAAAGACTTGTTTTAATTTAAAATCCCCTTCGCAAACTTGATCCAAGAATTTTTGTTAATAGGGCTATAATTCAGTCCGTAGTCTTGCTAGGTTAGGGGCCTTTGACTTGCCCAATGATATAAAAGTGATGTAATTAAGTTCGGAAAATACTTTCCCAAAAATTTTTTAAACCCCTTAAAACTAGCTTATAATTCGGGCCCCAGGGAAAATTAAAAAGGTACCCAAACTTTGCATTTTTAAGAAAAGAATTTTAGAGCAAAAAAAAAAAAAAATTTTTTAACCCCCCGGCCCTGTAGTTGCTGCCCTTGACCAGTATAGGGGAACAGGTTTTTTCCCTGAAAAAATAAATATTCAAAGGTCAGTAAAAATTTTAACTTTTTTCAATATGTCCTACCCTGAAAAATATCAAATTATCAAATACGGGTCACACACAAAAAAATGGTACCAATTTACAATTTAACATTTTTTCTGTTAGAGCTAATTAGCACAATTACACTTTTTACAATGGTTATAACTAAAAAACAAGGAAGTAAATTTAAAATGACAGTTTGACGGCTTCAAAATTAGTGGAAATTTAAAAATATTTTATGATTTTTTAAGTTCCCAAGACAGTAATTAACAAGTAATTCCCTATTTTCCCATTCCAAGGTTCGTAGTTAATCCATTTTCTCTTGGGGGGTTCCTGCGTAGATAGACTCTTGTTTGCTTTCTTGAAATGCTATTGTTTCCACCCATTCTCTGAGCTCGATTTTGATGCCTAACTGGGTTTCCCCTGGAAGGAATCGTTGGCTTCATTGAAAGTTGCTCGGGGGGAAAATTTCTGAAAAAGTCAGCATCTTTTGAGAAAATAAAACTACCCCCTGCTGTTGGTAATGGTTCCCTGGACACATAACTATCAGGGTTTTCCTTGCAAATTTGCACATGAGGGTGCAAGGTTAATTCCATAGTAGCCTTAAAAGTTTAGCAAAATTACAGATATTTTCCCTTTCCGGGAAAAGAATTTAAATGTTTCCCAAAGTAGTGATCTGCTTAATGGGGTCCCGAAAAAAATTTATTAAATTTTTGTTACAAAAAAACCCTTCTCTGGCTAAAAAAATCTGATTTTTTTAAATAAACTCTCAAGCAAAATTTTCCCAAATCGAAAGCTTTTTCCCCTTGCTTCTGCGGGTATGAATAAAACATTTCTTACTCCCCAAAGATATATATCTTTTGGGTGGTTGGGAGCTTTTAAATAAAAAAGGGATGCAAAGGGTTCATTTTTCTTAAATTTAGTGTTTTTTTTGAAAAAAAAAAAACTATAAATCTCATAAAAATATAAAATTTTATACATATATGTTTATCTTCGGCTGTCTAATAAAATTTCATCACTTTTATTTCAGTGTTTTTGTTTTTTAAAATATTCCTTTGCTGTCATCTGCATCTACCTCATTTATATTAAAAACACTTGATCTTGTTCAAAAAAAGCTCCCAGATCTACTATTTTGGCCTTTCGAAGATCAAAAATTTTCTTGAATCTTCCCCTTTTGAACATCCATTTCGGTTCCCCCACATTTTTCTTCATTTGCTCTGTCGGCTGTCATTCTCACCCTTCAAAAAGGGAACTACGGTGACAGCTTGAAATGATGGATTCTTCAGAATTTCCAATTTCCCGGGAAATGACCATCTTTTCCCTGTTGTTTGGGATGGTCGGGGGCAAACCCCTGTTGCACCCAAACCCCTTTTTTTTTTCTTTTATTTACTTTACCACGTTTTTCCGGAAAATTTTTGAACTTTCTAAATGATTAAAGGTCTTTCATTTTGCTGCTCTGGTGATTTTTAATTTCCTAAATTTTTTGGGGTTTCTTATTTCACTTCATCACTCGAATTCTTTTAAAAAGTTTTTCCATTTTTTATCCTACTTAAAAAATGTATTTTATATTAAAATTTTAAAAACGGTGTATTGTCCCAACGGGAGAAAAACAAATAAAAAAAGACAGAAAAAATTCTTGTCACAAAAATTATTAAATTCTAATGATGGGTTTCCTTTTCTTTATGCATTAAAAGTTTTTTTTGTTGCTGTAAGTTTTTTTACCTGAAAATGTAAAAAAATACAAAAAAATTTATGAAATTATCAATTTTAAAGTGTTTTAACAATTACAAAAAGACCATCGCCTAGGGGGCCCTACTTCTGGTTCACTTTTTCTTTTTTATAGCCAAAAAAATTGCATCAGAGTAAGAAACGCACTTTTTTGTAAAAAATTAAAAAAATTTCATATTAATTTAATTCAATGTAGAAAAATTAAAGGCCCCTTTTAAGGTGTTTCCCAAATCCACACCCCCCCACCTTATTTTGTAAAAAAGGGCCCTTTGGGCTAAAAGCGTCACCTGAAAAAAAGACTATTTTTGGGGAAAGGGCCAAATTTTTTGAGACAGTGGAAATTTGAAAAATTTTTGGGGAAAATATGATGTCATTTTCCCAAAATATCAAATTTCAAACCTTTATCTTCTGAAAGAAAAATTTTTAAGTTTTCACTGTTTTAGTGAAAATAAATGACCCCAGATTGGGAAAATTTTGACCCCGGGAATGTTTTTTAAAAAATGTTGGTAGAAGTCTATCACATGTTTCATGTCTAACCCCTGACAAATTTAAAAAAAAATGATTTTTTAAGTTTTTACTATTATTTTAAAGGAAAAAAAAGACCCCGGGCTTAAATTTTAATATTTTTGTGTTTCATTAGATGATGCTATCCCCAAATTTTAGCGCGGTGTCCCTTTCACTTTCAAAAAAAAAGTTTTTTAAGTTTCATTTTTAAAAAAAATTTTTCTAAAGGCCCTTTTGTCCCCCTTCCCAAAGGAGCAGAAACCCTTTGAACAATTTTAGTAGGCTTCATGCTAGGGAACAAATAGGTAAATTTTATTAAAAGTGTCCCTGGTTTCTGTAAAAAGTTTTTTTGTAAAAAAAATGTTGAAATATGTACGATAGACATGACAAATTTTGATGAAAAAAACTCACCTTTAGTATTTGACAAGGTGTCTAAAGGATATAAAGGGAAAAACCCGGGAAAGCTAAAAATTTATTAAGATAATTAGCTTAAGTGTATTAATTGATCAAAAAAGTGACCCCTAGATATTTTAAAAGGGATTTTTTTCTCCTGTGACCTTGTTTTTTTATCCAGATGACCCCTGTCGAACTCATCAAGAATTACCCAGAAAGCACCCCGACCTTTTTGATTTGAGTCAAAAGTGCTACTAGAGTGTTAACAAGGTTTTTCTTTTTTTAGCTCCCGTGACCCCAGTTTTTATCTGAGATGACCCTGTTCGAACCCCCGAGCTTTTTCAGACAAACCCTGACAAAGTTTCATGAAATTGAGGGAAAAAATTTACTGCTAGGTTTAACAAGGTTTTTTTTATTTTTTGTCCTGTACCCGTTTATCATCCGGATTACCCTGTTCGAACCATCCCCATTACCTATAAAGCATCTGTAAAATTTGTGAAAGATTGAGGGAAAAAATTGAAGCTGAGTGTTTAAGAAAAAAGTGTGGAGGACGACAGATACTACATTCAACAATCCTAAAAGCTCACGCTGAGCAGTAGGTGGCTAAGCAAACAGGGATCCTGGGTAGTGGGAGAAAACAAAAAAAGGGCCAAAAATGGTTCTAGATTGTCACCTGACCCCTCTCATCTGAGCAATTATTAGACAAACATCCTGACATTTTGATGAAAACTGATTCAAAAAAGTGACCAAAAAAGCGTTAACAAGGTTTTTTTTTATTTTGGGGTTTAAATGTGACCATGTTGACCCAGGGAACCCCTATTCAAAACTTGACCTAAAAATCATTGACACATATTTAGACAATATCCCGGATTTTGGGTTAAAAAGAAGGCCCCTAGAGTTTAACAAGATATTTCTTTTTTTTGCTTCTGGACTTTTGTTTTTCATCCAAGTACCATTTTGGAATTATTAAAGCATTTAAATAGACAAAACTCCCACAAATTTGGGGCAATTTGGGCAAAAAAGTGACCAATAGTGTTAAAATGGTTTTTCCTATTTGGCGTGGGGCCTTTTTTTTTTACCCCCGGTGCCCCTATTCAACTTGAGCAAAAATCAAAAAACGTACTTTCAGACCAAAATTTTCCCTGATATTTGGGTCAAAAAGTAGAAACTACGTGTTAAAAAAATTTTCTATTTTTTGTCCCCGAATGACCCCTGTTTAATCATTCTGCATTACCCCGAAAACTTCCTACAAAATTTGATGATGATTGAGGGAAAAAATTTGTGATGTTTAAAAAATGGTCGTTGAATTTCAAAATTTTCACTGAAAATTTAATCCTAAATTTTACGAATGCCGGTTTGGGTTTTCCAAGCTTTTTGCCTTTCATTTTGTAAAACATATTTTTTTTTTATGTGGGGAAAAAATGAAAAATTGCTAATTAGATTTTTTCACATTTTTTTTAGGCTAAGTTGTATGATTACTTATTGGCCGATCAAATTATCATCGCGAAAAAAAAGGTTATTTTTTATTATCTGCGATGTCATTTTTGTAGATTAAAAAGAGCGATCAGTGATCACATTTTCGCCTCATAATGGCAAATTTTATGTGGGGCGTTTTTGTGACAGACAGCGGACAGTGCACAATAACTTGTATGATCTTCCCGTAAAGTTTTTGGATGAAAAATTTCACAGAGATTATGAAGGGTAGTGGGGCAAGCTTTTGTGTATCTGGAACATACAGAAAAAAAACCTTTTTATCAAAGGGCCATAATCGGCCCCAAAATAAAAAACCGAAAAACCTGAAAATAAACAAGGACTTGAGCTACAGATCAAACCTGTAAAGTTTCAAATTTAAATTTCATTGTGGGGATAAGAGAAGTGTCGGACAAACTTTAAAAAAAAAAATTTTTAAAGGGTATAAAACTTCAAAAAATTGAAAACCCAAAAATTTACAAATGCACACAAGATTGGGACTTCATTTCCCGTAAAGTTTGGTGAAAATTTCCCCAGTAGTTTTTTGAGGGTAGTCCGGACAACTTTTTTGTATCTGGGAAACACAAAAAAAAACAAACCCTTTTTTTTCAAAGGGCCATAACCCGCCAAAAAACATTCCCGGAAAAACCTGCAATATGCGCAAAGGGCTTGGCTACGATCAAACCGTAAAGTTTCACTGAAATTGCATTAGTGGTTAAAAAAAAGTATCCCCGGGCAAACTTTAAAAAAAAAAAATTTTTAAAGGCCATAACTCGACAAAAATCTTTTGAACCGGGAAAAGCTAAAAAATAGCCAACAGATTTGGTACGACATTCTTAAATTTTTGGATAAAAATTGCACCGTAGTTTATAGGATACCCGGACAATTTTGGAGGACAAGGGGCGGCAGACAGACGACGGAGAAGTATCCCCGTAGAGGCGACACAAAAAATTTTGGTTCCCTTTGGGGAAAAACCCAGAGTTATGAAGCTAATAGATAAAAGGTTGCCACTTAACTATTTGTTTAATTTTTTCATTAGATTTAAGAATAACCAATGCCAAATTTTCCCCGGAAATCCCTTTATATTTATTTTTGTAGAAAAACGACCAAGAGAAATTTATCAATTTTAAAAAAAGTTTTTTTGGTTGTGTTTTTAAGCATCTTTCACTTTAAATTTTGGGATTAAAGATTTTTTGACAAAAATCCGGCTGTTTTTCATGAAAATACTTTAGACAAGATGGTTCTTATTTTGGCACTACTAATTTTAAAAATAGTTTTTAATATTGATTGGTCAAAAAAAGTAGAACCCTATTTATTTGGGTCACAAGGCAAAATCACAGGGGGCCTCAAATTCAAAGGTGTCTTCTCATTATTTTGGTAACAATCAGGGCAAAGTCTTCATATTTCACATAGATTGGCAAAACTAGTAGATGACCCCTGATATTTGGGGGTCACTGGGTCAATGTTCTAGGTCACGGGGGCCTTAAATGTCTCTTTACTCTTGAAAACTATTTATCACAAAGTCTTCATTTTTTTTCTTTTTTCCATAAATTGAACACTCCATGTACCCATTTAACGCAATTCTACAACAAAATTACCAATTATGTGAGTCACAAACCCATATATTTCACACATTAATTGGTCATAACTAGTAGATGCCCCCTTTAAAAGATTTGGGGTCACCAGGTCAAAGGTCAAGGTCACAGGGTTTTTAAATGGTAAAAATGGTTTCAGCTCTTTAAATTGAAAGAAATTATCACAAAGTCTTCATATTTCACAAGTGTTTGGTCAAAACAACAGATATCCGTTTTGCTTTTGGGTCACTAGATCAAAGGTCAAGGTCACAGGGGCCTTAAGTGTCAGAATGGTTTCCACATAAAATCTTTAAGATTTTTTATCACAAAGTCTTCATATTTCACATACTGATTGGTCATAACTAGTAAGTGACCCTATTGATTTTGGGGTGGCTAGGTCAAAGGTAAAGTTCACAGGGTTCTTGAATGTTAGTATGGTTTCTGCTCATTATCTTGAAAACTATTTATCACAAAGTATTCATATTTCAATATTGATTGGTCCATAACTATTAGATGCCCCCTATTGATTTGGGTCACTAGTTCAAAGTTCTGGTCACAGGTAGAGGTGTAACGCTTCATCGCAAATCTGCCCTGTCCTCGATGTCTGCATCGTAATGAAATTACAAATTCCAATATTTTTGCGATGCAATACATATTTCACCTCCCGAGATCGATATAGGGGGAAAGTATCACAATACACTAACAATATCTTTCCAGAATATAAGGACAAACGTATTTTTTAAAAAAGACTGGGGAAAAGAAAAATAGCTGGGATGAAAACAATGAACAAGGCAACTATTATCATATCATCATTGTCATCTCGTTTCCCCATGTCCGCAATAATTTAAAAGGTAACTAACCAAGTTTAGCAATTCCATATAAATGGGGTTGTGTTCTTTGAAGTTGTTTATAATAAAAAAAATTATTTTAGATCTATGCGTTTTTAAGAAAAAACAACAAACAAACATGAATTTGTAATTTTATCTAGTCGCACTTGATGTCGAATTAAAATAGTGATGATGACGACATTCCCATGTGATATTCGTCATGTATTTATACTTTCACTTTCCCTTGACATCATTTTCCTGTAACAAACAAAAAAAACAAACAAACAGAAAAAAATGTACACTGCAAAATATTTAGTTAATCCTCCCTGGTCATATAATTCACGATTTGGGAACATTGTAGTTTGATAGTTTTTTATAATGTAGAAGACCGGACGTGGAGTCTAAAAGCGTGTCAAAATTAATATGTTTACAGATTAGTCATTTAATGCCCACAATTACATTGCTGATATTTTGAATCTTCAAGAGATTTTTCTTTGATTTTAGCAGCAGCACCACCACAATTTAAGCAGTTTCGATGATAGACTGCAACAAATATCCCACTAGAATCAGTCAACTACTACTTAAAACTACTATTACTATCAAAGTTAATCGCTAGTATGGATCAAACGTGTTAAACTACTGTACACAATTCAATCATTTTGTTATTCTGCGAAAGTATGTGGGATTGAAAGAGAAAGAGATTTGGAAAGCGAATATTAAATGAGGTAAACATTTTAACACAAATGCTATAGATGGTATCTACCTTCTGATGATGACACGAATGCCTGTACAGTCTTTAAACAACTGATATGAAAATTGATACAGGTGCTCAGGTCAATATTCTCTTAAGGTCAATATTCTGATCATTAGGTAAATAAGAATTAGTACTTCCAACACAAAAGTAATAAGCAATTATCTAAGTATAACTATTGCAAGCAATACACCAAAGTCCCCAACAACACTCTGAAGGGCCATGTTCAATCAATAGGCTTCGATCTGAAGGTAACAGTGTTCTTAAAATAGATTTTACCTAATCACCACTCCATCACCTGTACTGACTTTATGACAAGCGATTAGGGAGTAACAATATACATGATGTAAATCAGCGGATATTTGCAACTTTGTTAACATGCAATATTTTAAGAAATTTTATACAATTGTAGAAAGCAAACGAGTTGGAAATAGAATTTAGTGTGAAAAGAAAAGGGACAGCTAAACACTACTTTTAAGTTACATTTAAACATATGTCACGATCTGCTCTGGCCTCTATAGGGTAAACTAATTTTAAGTCGGACGCGATACAGAGTTGGGACTTTTTTACGCTTTTTTTACAGAAATTTTACTCATTTGGATCAAAAACAAAACCTTTCGCGATAAAAAAATTTTCCCGCCCCTTTTCAATACCCGGGAAAACTTTTGGGTTTTTTTTAAAAGAAACACAAAAAACCCACAAAAGCGGGGAAAATTTTGGGAAATCGTTTTCAGGTAAAAATAAAGGGTTTTTAAATCTTTACTTTTACAAAATTTTCCCTATCTTTACAAAAATTTGAAGATAAAACCAGGTATATTTTAAAGTCATTTTTTTTTTTAAAAAAATGACTATATTTACCCAAAATTTCTTTTGGGGCAAAAAAAAGTGGCGTGATTTTTGTTAAAATTATATTAATATTTTAAGGGGACAGCAAAAATTTTAATTTAAAATGCAGAGTGGCACTGCCCGGGTCAACTTTCATTTTTTCATATTTAAAAAAATTTTGATAGTTCAAAAACAAAAAAAATTTAAAGTAATATTTTTTGTTGTCCTATTCCTTGCAAAAATACATAACCCAGATAACTATAAATATAGCCTAGATATATAATCTTGTTTAACGTGACTTGCAAAAATTCGAATTAATGCGTAACACTATTTGAAGCATTTAATTCTATTATAAATTATTTGAAATATTAACTAATACATTTAATTATGATACTAACACTTTATTTAGTTTTGGTCAATGAATGAAGATTTGTTTTTATTGTTTTAAAAACATTAATTACTTTTAGATATGCATTTCCTAAATCAGTCTTCTAATTCTCAGATAAATATGATATTCAGATGTTTACGTAACAAAAAAGTTACTGAAATAATGCGTGTTTATTTATTATTTTTTTTTAATACCGCTGACTTGCGTTTCCGTTGTAAAATTAATATAAATTCAATTATTTTTGTTTTGGCGACATTTGATTTGGAAAATGCTCAAGATACAATGTTGTGGGTTATTATATTTTAAATTTTATGTATCAAAATAAAACTTTTTGAATGTTGCCTATATAAAAATTTAAACTGTTTCTTGTAAGGAGTACTGCGCTTTTTCATATGATAAGAATAATTATGTCGTAAAAGTACGCAACTTTTACTTTATATTTTTCAAATATTTCAGGATGAAGAATGTTATTATCCGTGGTTTATTTACTGTTGGTATGCACCATTGGGGGAGAAAAGAATTAGAAGTCGGGATTCTGTATTATTGCAAAAAGGAAATTGATAATCCAAAAGACCAAAACGCTATTGCCGTGTCAGTGACGTAAACTTGCAGAACAAAGTGGGCTATTTTAATTAAAGAGGATGCATCTAAACGTTGCACCAGTTATGAACCTCATCTCTGGAAAAAAATATATTTAAGAGCAAAATTTGCTGCAGAGAAGTTTTCACGCTTCAAAGGTCCCAAACAAAACTGTAGTATTTTGGATTTAAATGTTTCTGAAAGTATGGCAAACTTTATTGTAGAGAACCCTTGGTCGTACATATGAAGTAAAAGTCTTTTAAATCGATATGTAAATACAATTACACCAGAGTTATCATTGTAAAAGACAATATTCCTTACATGAAGTGATCTTATTGTGAAAAAATGGTTTTAATGATTTTGATTGTTTGCTTATGATTATATACATTTTTTTTTCCAGCAGATATGAGGGACTGGTCTGCGGAAGCTATGTCGTCGGCATTAGCTGCCGTTCGAAATGGTATGTCTTTAGAAAGGCGTCAGAGAAATATCAGGTTCCAAAATCTACGCCTGTATGATAGGTTAATGGGTCTGTCGAGGAAGGAAGTAAAATGGGGCAACGATAGCCATTTTAGTAAAGAGGAAGAAAATGAAATGATAAATGCCGCCGTCAATCGGGCTGAGAAGGCTTGGGGATTTTCGAAGGGTTTCGTTTCTAAGGTTTGTTGGAGTTTATGCTGGGGAGAAGGGAAACCCTTTTAAGAAGGGCAAACCATCAGACATGTGGTGGCGGGCCTTTTAAAGTCAAGACACCCAACCTTTTCCTTTAAGATCTCCTGAAGCTTACCGCAACCAGTCGCCATAATGCCATGACTAGGGAAAGGATTGCAAAGTATTTCAAAGACTTGAAGGAAGTCTATGATCATACAGATTTGCATCATTTCCCTAGTTCCGAATATGGAATATGGATGAAACCGGGATTAATCTTCCCATAAGCCATGTTAAAGTTTTTGGCAACTAAAGGCGCCTAAAACAGTACATGGTAAATCGATGTTTCACGGGAGACGATAACAGTTACTGCCTGTGGAAATGCTGCTGGTCGGGCAAGTCCCACCACACTTCATCATCCCAGGTAAAAACTTCCAAAAAGTTGCATGGGTTTGATATTGGAAAGTGTTGAGTGTCCTGACTCACCTATTAGAGGTTCAAAGTTTTCTGTAAAAGACTCTGGGTGTGACAAAAGTCGGTATAGGGAAACTTTGGTTGAAAAGAACATATTACCAGTGCATTTGGAAATGAACGCCCACACATTGGATTTTTGATGGCATGGATCACACAGTAAGCATAGAATTTATGAAGCTTGCAAGAGAGGAAAATTTATATATTGGGTGAGCTTCCAAGTCATACCAGTAATTGGACACAGCCAATTGACCGTGCTGTCTTCAAGTCATTTTGAAGAAGCATTTGGGAAGCCGAAGTTGATGACTTTGTTGAAGCAGCAGGTATATCTTTAGGTCATGCTCAATTTCCTGCGATATTTGGTAAGGCCTGGAAATCCTCCCATCCCGTTCAGACAAAAGTAAGCGGAATTTAAAGCTACTGGCATTTTCCGTTCAACCCCCTGAAGTATTCCAGAAGCAGCATTTTGCCACCAAGTGACCCCCAAAAATCAACCATCATAAATACATTTTAACACAATCCGGAACCGACTCAGAGGGGAACTGTAGCTGTTTCATCAGCATTCATTACAATCGGTTTTCTCTTTTAACTGAAATCAGGAAGGGCACACCACTTACAAGAAAATTAGCTCGGACTCCGTTCCTCCCCCAGTGTACGATATTAATATTGAAATGAACTTCGAACGAAAAAGCCGTTTCCAAAAATTGATCTCCCATTAACTCTAATCTTTTAAAAACCCGGAGATAAAAGGAAAACATGGGAAATCCAAAAAAAACATTGGGTTTTTGACAAAAAAAAACACTTAAAGTAATTTAAAACGCATTACCCCCGTACATAGCCCAAAAAAGCGCAGCCAATTTAGGGGCATTTCCTTAAAAGCCAAAATTTTAGAAAATTGGAAAAAGTATAAGTCAAAAAATTTAAAAGAAATTGCCCCTAAAGGGCAAACAGCAGTAAACAAGTCATGGAAAATATTTTTCCATTTTCCAAAAACCAGCAAAAAGCAAAAAAAAGCCCCGGGAAAACCAAACTACTGGACAAAAATTTTTTTTAAACCCCCGAAAAAAGTTTTAATGGAAAAAAAATTAACCCGTTTTAAGAAAAAAAAAGAAAAAAAGTTTTTAAAAAAAAAATAGAAAACAAGAAACGTGAAAGAAAGAGATTGCTTAAAGCTATAGACACACACAAAACAAAGCTAAGAATTAACAAATCAATAAAAAAAAATGAAAAGTAATTGTTGTACGACAAACGAAAGTATCAACATTATAGTTCGTCACAAAGTAATTTAAAGTTTTGTTACTTAATTAAGAGTTTGTTAGATAGAGAAAATTATTTGTTTTACTTAAAATGGACTAACTTTTTACTTGGGCGTACTTACATACTGTTACTGTTACAATTTTAGTAAAATGATATAGAAAAATATATGGTTTATAACAAATAAAAGAAATTAAACATTTATATCCATATAAATGTGTTTACTGTTTTCTTTTTTCTTAATTTTTTTAAATTGCTAACAATTATACGATACAAGTAACAATTACATTTTATAAATAAAGTACATGTTTAC
Source organism: Ruditapes philippinarum (assembly GCF_026571515.1). Lineage (NCBI taxonomy): Eukaryota > Metazoa > Mollusca > Bivalvia > Venerida > Veneridae > Ruditapes > Ruditapes philippinarum. The sequence goes on along the minus strand of NW_026865761.1, from coordinate 150,203 downwards.
AGTTAGACCTTTCAAAACTATAGATGAAAGTTTTATAAATACTTGCCCAAATTGCATGTTTCCATTACCAAATCAGTTTATCGAAAGGTTTTGAATGAATTAAGAAATGGTCCATACCAGGTCCGTCGTCATGATTTTGCGATTCGTGCTGCAAATTTGGTGGTTCGAGAGGGTTACGGGGGCATGCTCCCCCGGAAATCTTTTTATTCTAGGATGCTCCCAGGAGCGTTTTCCAGTGTATTTGGCATAGTTTACAGTCTGCCGTAGAACATATTATTTTGGCATATGTCACTGATTTTTACAAAGATGTGCGCGTCGAAAGTTTAAAAGAGTATAAGGTTGACTACCGATCGCATAACTGACGGACAGTTGTATACATAAAATATGAATAATTAATATTTGACAAAAGAAAAATAAACATTACCGGTAATTGATGTTGTTATAATTCTTCATTTTTATCTGATAATTATAAATGAACAAATACAAGAAATATCACATACAGGAACAGAATTTTTAGAATTTTTTACAATATGTTAAAAGCTTTAATTTTAAATTTTTCAGGTATTTGTAAATTTTTTCCCAAAAAAATCGCCGCCCCGTTTTGGAAAAGAAAATAATTTTTTATTTATTTGGGCGATGGAACGGTCGAAAGTTGATAATCTTTTTAAATTTTTAAAATGTTGTTAAAAATTTTTCTAACAAACTTATAAAGGGAAATTTTGGGGGTTTTAAAATTTTTATATAAAAAATAAAAAACGGTTAAAAGTTCCACCCCCTGCCCTTTTTTAAAATAACCCTTAAAACTTTCGTAGGGACCCCGCATTACCTTTTTCAATTAACTTTTTCCCGGGGCCGACTTTTCCCCTAAAAAAAGTCCCCGGGGACCATCAAAGGGGGTACCTGGGAAAAAAACGAATATTTTTTTTTCTTACTTTTTCCCGATTTAAGACTATTTTCGTATTTAAGAAAAAACCTTGGGTGAAAAATTTTCCCGGGAAAAAACCCTTTTGTTTTTAAAAAAAAGATTCCCGGAAAAAACCGGGAAAGGGGCCGACCCGTTTACCTTTTAAAAATGACAAAAAGGGGGAAAAAAGCACCATAATTGTCGAGATTTTTTAAAAAAAAATTTTTTGGAGACAATATCCCAGGGAAAAAAAAAATAAAAAAAAAGGAAAAATTATTTGATTTCTGTGCGCAGGGGCTTTTTAAAGATTTTTTAAAGACCCCGCCGGGGTGTTTAAAAAGTGAAAAACAGTTTTTAATTTAAAAATACCCTGCAACAGCCAAAATTTATCTATTAAAAAAAAGCTAGAATCGGCCCTTTTTTTTAAATAAAAAGGGGAAAAAAAATTTTAAAATTAAAAAAATTAAAATTTTTCGGGCACTTTTTGGGCATCTCTAAAACTACGGGATTTTACATAGAAACAAAATTTCGTACGGTATATCTGGGACAGAAAATACACTTTCATTTTTAGTCCCAAATTCTTAAAATCATACAGTATCATCTCACCATTTCAAATGTTGATAAATAGTGAAACGAAAACAAATTGCCAAGCGCCGGCATTTTTCTCAAATTGACATGCAGGGAAAGTATAATGTCCAAAAGTAGATCTAATTTCTTTTTCACCATTCTTTATTTTCCAGATGTTTTTAAATCATCATCGTAGTTGAACATAAGAATGCTTCTCAATCATGCTTTGCGCAAGTTTAACTCCAAGAACATCATTTTCATTGAGAGAAATGTGAATAAAAGGATTCGTAACCAGTGTCTTGTATAATCTACATGTAGATTAATCCAGATTCTTTATCCGAAACTTACGATATGTGGCTATTTTTAGAACAGGTCTCTTTTCAGTGACGTTTACGACGCTTATCTCAGATCTTTGCCTATTATACTATTGTGGAAGACATAGATGTAAGTTCAAGGGTGGCATAATTTTGGAAATAGTCAAGGCTCAAGCTAGAGTATTGAATCTTCTCATACATGATTTCAGTAATAATAAGAAAAACATACTTGAAGTTTGAAGTACATACCTTCAGAAAGAAAGAATTTATAGAAAACAAGATTTTTTCATGACAAATTCCAAGGACGATAATTCTGATAAATTAACATAGGTGCCTGAATTATGAACACTTGTCGCATATGATGTTGCTGATGGTAAGAAACATATATTTTAAATTTGAACCTAAACCAAAAGGAAAGCTTGCGGCAAGCTTGCTGCAAGCTTGTCACAAGCTTACATTGGCTATTTATGCTTGCTGCAAGCTTGCCAGAAGTCTCGTACAGTATTCTGCAAGCTTGCAAACTTACCATTTCAATGGTAGCCATAACAACGAAACAAGAGGGCCATGATGGCCCTGAGGTCGCACACCTGTATAAAGGCACCCGGAGCGGGGCCGGTTTAAACCCCAGGGCTTTTATTTAAACAAACTTGGAAGACACCCATTAGAAGATGTTTCACGATGTTAAAGCTTTTACTACACACATATAATGAAAAACAACAATCTACCCCCTCCTTCCGCCCCCACCCCCTTGGCAGGGCCAATTTTAACCCAAGGGCTTTTATTTGAACAAACTTGGTAGACACCCATAAGAAGATGTTTCATGCTAAACATCTAAGCTCTAGCTCATTGGGTTTTTTTAAAAGAAGATTTTTTAAGTTTTTACTATACACATATAGTTAAAACCAATGACACGGCTGGGGCCGGGCCAATTTTGACTCAAGGGCTTTTTTTTTTTTAACAAACTTTGTAGACACTCACTAGAAGATTTTTCATGCTTAATATCTAAACTCCAGCTATTTGGGTTTTTTCAAAGAAGATTTTTAAGTTTTTGCTATATACAATATTAGAAGGAAAATCAATGACCCCCTAGGACACGGCCAATTTTGACCCAAGGGCTTTTATTTGAACAAACTTGGTAGACACCCATTAGATAATGTTTTATGCTAAATATCTTAGCTCTAGCTCTTTGTGTTCTTTAAAAGAAGATATTTTAAGTTTTTACTAAATGCATATAGGGAAAATCAAAGACCCCCTGGGGCGGGGCCAATTTTGACCCCAGGGCTTTTATTTGAACAAACTTGGTAGACACTCATTAGAAGATGTTTCATGCCAATTATCTAAGCTCTAGCTCTTGAGGTTTTTTAAGAGAAGATATTTAAAGCTTTTACTACATGCATATAGGGAAAACCAAAGACCCCCTGGGGCGGGGCCAATTTTGACCCAAGGGCTTTTATTTGAACAAACTTGGTAGACACTCACTAGAAAATGTTTCATGCTTAATATCTAAACTCTGGCTATTTGGGTTTTTACAAAGAAGATTTTTAAGTTTTTACTATATGCATATAGGGAAAATGAATGACCCCCTGGGGCGGGGCCAATTTTGACCCCAGGGCTTTTATTTGAACAAACTTGGTAGACACCAATTAGAAGATGTTTCATGCTAAATATCTTAGCTTTAGCTCTTTGGGTTCTTTAAAAGAAGATTTTTTAAGTTTTTACTATATGCATATAGGAAAAATCAAAGACCCCCTGGGGCGGGGCCAATTTTGACCCCCGGGCTTTTATTTGAACAAACTTGGTAGACACTTATTAGAAGATGTTTCATACCAAATATCTAAGCTCTAGCTCTTGGGGTTTTTTAAGAGAAGATATTTAAAGTTTTTTCTTTCGGTTGCCATGCAACCAGAGTTCTGCATGGAATTGAATTCTTTGAACAATTTTTAAAGGTGACCACCAAAGGAACATTCCTGTGAAGTTTGGATGCAATTGGCTTAGTGGTTTATGAGGAGATGTCATTTAAAGTAAAAGTTTACGGACGGACGCCGGACGAAAAGCGATCACAAAAGCTCACCCTGTCACTTTGTGACAGGTGAGCTAAAAATAGAATTAAAAAAAAAAAAATTTGTTTTGCATTTCTGATTTTTAAAGCAGAAGATTACACTTTATAGATTTTAGAAAGTAGTAAGTTTTAATATCATGAAACAAGAGGGCCATGATGGCCCTGAAGTCGCTCACCTGTATATAGGCCCACAGAGCGGGGCCAGTTTAAACCCCAGGGCTTTTATTTGAACAAAATTGGTAGACACCCATTAGAAGATGTTTCATGCTAAACATCTAAGGTCTAGCTCGTTGAGTTTTTTTAAAAAAAAAATTTTTTTAAAGTTTTTACTATACACATATAGTTAAAAGCAATGACATCCCTAGGGCAGGGCCAGTTTTGACCCCAGGGCTTTTATTTGAACAAACTTTGAAGACACTCACTAGAAGATGTTTCATGCTTAATATCTAAACTCTAGCTATTTGTTTTTATTCAAAGAAGATTTTTAAGTTTTTGTTATACACATATACATGTACATGTATAAGGAAAATTAATGTCCCCCGGGGTAGGGCCAATTTTGACCCCAGGGCTTTTATTTGAACAAACTTTTAAGACACTAATTGGAAGACGTTTCATGCTTAATATCTAAACTCTAGCTATTTGGGTTTTTTCAAAAAAGATTTTTTAAAAAGTTTTTGCAATACACATATAAGGAAAATCAATGACCCCCGGGACAGGGCCAATTTTAACCCCAGGGCTCTTATTTGAGCAAATTTGGTAGACACCCATTAGAACATCTTTCGTGCTAAGTATCTTAGGTCTTGCTCTTTGGGTTCTCTAAAAGAAGTTTTTTTTTAAAGTTTTTACTATATGCATATAGGGAAAATCAATGACCCCTGGGGCGGGGCCAATTTTGACCCCAGGGCTTTAATTTGAACGAATTTGATTGACACTCATTAGAAGATGTTTCATGCTAAATATCTTAGCTCTACCTCTTTTGGTTCTTTAAAAGAAACTTTTATAAGTTTTTACTATATTCATATAGGGAAAATCAATGACCCCCTGGGGCGGGGCCAATTTTGACCCCAGGGCTTTTATTTGAACAAAGTTGATAGACACTCATTAGAAGATCTTTCATGCTTAATATCTTAGCTCTAGCTCTTATTGTTTTCTAAAAGAAGATTTTTTAAGTTTTTACTATATGCATATAGAGAAAATCATTGACCCCCGGGGCAGGGCCAATTTCGACCCCAGGGCTTTTATTTGAACAAACTTGATAGACACTCACTAGAAGATGTTTCATGCCAAATATCTAAGCTCTACCTCTTTGGTTTTTTTTAAAAGCAGGTATTTTAAGTTTTTTCTATTGGTTGCCATGGCAACCAGAGTTCTGCATTGAATTAAATTCTTTGAACAATTTTTAAAGGTGACCACCAAAGGAACATTATTGTGAAGTTTGGATGAAATTGGCTCAGCGGTTTATGAGGAGATGTCATTTAAAGTAAAAGTTTAAGGACGCCGGACGGCCGGACGAAAGCGATCACAAAAGCTCACCCTGTCACTTTGTGACAGGTGAGCTAAAAAAATTCTGTCAACCTACATTCTACCTAAAATATCAATATATTTATAAATAATCTTAATGATATGAATTGTATGTTTATATTTAGCACAATATTTATTCAAAACTGTACTTAGTTAAGCATTTCAGTGACTTAAATAAACTTTAAGTGGATGATTAAAATGTAAAATTTTAATAGAAGTTGAAATTTTGAAAATATATGTAAATTCTTGGTCATTAAACAAACAAGAGGGCCATGATGGCCCTGAGGTCGCTCACCTGTATAAAGGCCCCCGGAGCGGGGCCAGTTTAAACCCCAGGGCTTTTATTTGAACAAACTTGAAAGACACTCATTAGAAGATGTTTCACGGTGTTAAGTTTGTTAAGTTTTTACTACACACATATAATGAAAAACAATGATCTCCCCCCCCCTCCAGTAGGGCCAATTTTCACCCGAGGGCTTTTATTTGAACAAACTTGGTAGACACCCATAAGAAGATGTTTCATGCTAAACATCTAACCTCTAGCTCATTTGGTTTTTTAAAAGAAGTTATTTTAAGTTTTTACTATACATATATAGTTAAAACAATGACACCCCTTGGGCGGGCCAGTTAAGACCCCAGGGCTTTTATTTGAACAAACTTTGTAGACACTTACTAGAAGATGTTTCATGCTGAATATCTAAACTCTAGCTATTTGGGTTTTTTCAAAGAAGATTTTTAAGTTTTCGCTATACACATATAAGGAAAATCAATGACCCCCAGGGGCGGGGCCAATTTTGACCCCAGGGCTTTTATTTGAACAAACTTTGTAGACACTCACTAGAACATGTTTCATGCTAAATATCTAAACTCTAGCTATTTGGGTTTTTTGAAAGAAGATTTTTTAAGTTTTTGCTATACACATATAAGGAAAATCAATGACCCCCTGGGGCGGGGCCAATTTGACCCCAGGGCTTTTATTTGAACAAACTTGGTAGACACCCATTAGAACATGTTTCATGCTAAATATCTTAGCTCTAGCTCTTTGAGTTCTTTAAAAGAAGATTTTTTAAGTTTTTACTATATGCATATAGGGAAAATCAATGACCCCCTGGGGCGGGGCCAATTTTGACCCCAGGGCTTTTATTTGAACAAACTTGGTAGACACTCATTAGAAGATGTTTCATGCTAAATATCTTAGCTCTAGCTCTTTGAGTTCTTTAAAACAAGATTTTTTAAGTTTTTACTATATGCATATAGGGAAAATCAATGACCCCCTGGGGTTGGGCCAATTTTGACCCCAGGGATTTTATTTTGAACAAACTTGGTAGATACTCATTAGAAGATGTTTCATGCCAAATATCTAAGCTCTAGCTCTTAGGGTTTTTTTAAAAGAAGATATTTAAAGTTTTTTCTTTTGGTTGCCATGGCAACCAGAGTTCTGCATGGAATTAAATCCTTTGAACAAATTCTAAAGGTGACCACCAAAGGAACATTCCTGTGAAGTTTGGATGAAATTGGCTTAGTGGTTTATGAGGAGATGTCATTTAAAGTAAAAGTATACGGACGGACGATGGACGGACGATGGACGAAAAGCGATCACAAAAGCTCACCCTGTCACTTTGTGACAGGTGAGCTAAAAATGAAAGAGACTGGTTTAAATTTGACCAACATATTAATAAATATTACAATATTATTTGATAAATACTGAAGAAGTATACTTTGGGGGAAAAATACATGCCCATCTGCTTATATATAATTTTTATGTTTGAATATGTCAATTTCTCAATTACTGTCAAATGTGTTTACTTGAAACTGGACCTTTGAATTCATATTTATTACAAACAAGAGCAATCAGTGATCACATGTGTCGCCTCATGATGGCCAATTTCATGTTGGGACAAATTTTGTGACAGACAGACAGTGCACAACTAGACTTGGTACTGATCATTCCTGTAAAGTTTGGATAAAATTGCACCAGTAGTTTATGAGGAGTAGTGCGGACAAGCTTTTGCGTATCTGGCAACACACAGAAAAAACACCTTTTTATCAAAGGGCCATCACTCAACCAAAAATCATTCAACCAGAAAACCCGTGCAATATGCGCAAGGACTTGAGCTACCGATCAATCCTGTAAAGTTTCATTGAAATTGCATTAGTGGTATAAGAGAAGTAGTCCGTACAAACTTTAAAAATAAAAATTATTAAAGGGCCATAACTCTAACAAAAATCATTGAACCGGAAAATGCTGACAATATGCACAACTAGACTTGGTACTGATCATTCCTGTAAAGTTTGGATGAAATTGCACCAGCAGTTTATGAGGAGTAGTCCGGACAAGCTTTTGTGTATCTGGCAACACACAGAAAAAAACACCTTTTTATCAAAGGGCCATAACTCGGCCAAAAATCATTCAACCAGAAAACCTGTGCAATATGCGCAAGGACTTGAGCTACGGATCAATCCTGTAAAGTTTCATTGAAATTGCATTAGTGGTATAAGAGAAGTAGTCCGGACAAACTTTAAAATTAAAAATTATTAAAGGGCCATAACTCTGACAAAAATCATTGAACCGGAAAATGCTGACAATATGCACAACTAGACTTGGTACTGATCATTCCTGTAAAGTTTGGATGAAATTGCACCAGTAGTTTATGAGGAGTAGTCCAGACAAGTTTTGTGACGGACGGACAGACAGACGGACAGACAGACGACGGAGAAGTGATCCCTATATGTCGCCACTACTCCGTAGAGGCGACACAAAAATAGATGAGAGGTCAAAAAATCATTTGCCTTGATTATTTTTTAATGTCAAACATTACATGTAGTTAATTAACCATCTGAAAAAAATCATCGTAAAAAAATCAAAACCATAAATGAATACATAAATTTTCTATCCTACTGATATGTGATGTAAGATAAGTTCAAATAATAAACCTACTTCTGTCACGGTTTGATAATGAGATCCTTGTTCTTGAGATCCTTCAATAGCGCATATGTATATACTGCCCGATCACCATTAAATTTGACATTGAACCAAGATGGATATCCTGCTACCTGAAATATGCAGATGGAAAGTTAAAATTAACATGAATGGATACAATGTTTTTGAAATGCTATAAATAATAAAAAAGAATGGATAATAAAATTTGACTTAAAATTAATTAAAAGAGTGTAGAAAAAACCCAAATAGGTAAAATTATCATTGTTATTTCCAGTTATTATCTATGACTATAGATAATTGTATTTCCATCTCAATTTTCATTATGCATTACAATTATAATATTATTCATAAATGATTCTTAAATGGATAACCATGCAATATATGAAAACAATTATGTGCAAAGTAAGTGAACATATGTATATTAGTGTGATGTCTTTTTATCATAAACATGTTGCATTCATTAAAAATGCCACTTCAATTAATCAGTTCATTATAGTCTATCATAAAACTTGTTAGTATTTGTGAAGTTTTTTCAAACACCATCATCATTGTGAGTTTCTTCCAATCACCTGTGCCACAAAAATTGTCATTTGGTTTGTTTTCCATGATACCACTGAAACTGTGATTTTAAGGTCATTTATGTCCCTTTTACATATTATATTTAATCACACTGCATTCTATAAGATGTTGGGTGTATAATTTGATGCTTTTTTCTTCTAAATATGTACCTTTGAAATAACATGTTCTTCAAACCACTGTGACTGACCATCATCTAGCAAGAAAGAAGTTCATGGAAATGTTTCTTCCAACAAGCACTACTTCATCACTGTCATTTGATGGCAATGTTAAAGCATGATGGATCAGTGTTTTCACATTCGTAAGCAATTCTGATAGTAAGTGGTTTGCTTTTTCCATTCACTTTTTTTGACAATTTATATACATCTTTGTTTCCAGTGAGTGTTTGATGTAAAACTTTTTGACGAAAATGTAGCTGAGCTTTCAGTGCCTTTTTCTTATCATTCTCGTTTTTACACAAACATAAATTATTGTCTGCCTGTAAGTCTGATTGCCACAATCCGCATTCTATTATGTCTTCTGTGTGTTTTTTCCAATTTTCTAACTTTTCTGAATTTTTCTCCTCTTTCTCTCTTATTTTTTGTTTCATTATTTCTTTCCTTCTCTCTTCAATCTCTTTCCTTCTTTCTTTAAACTTAATCCTCAGTGATTTCATTTCTTTCCTACACTCATTCAAGATTTCTTGTTTTTTCTTCATGTCCATTTCAAGGAGCCAGTCTCATATTTCCGTGGTTCCCATATTTCCAAGGTATTAGGCTTAAACAGTCCAAAGTGCCTCCTAGACTTCACGAACCTGCCAGTAGTTTTACCTTTACTATTTTATTGTATTTTTATAGAAATATTACATTATACGACTGGAAAAAAATATTCTTTTTATTTAGATTCTGAGCAAAAAAATATTCTTTTTATTCAGATTCTGAGCAAAGTACTGTATTCCTAGAAATGTTCACAACGTCGGCATTTTCGCGGAGACAAACTTTTGCGGATTTGCAGTAACCGCAAATTTGCGAATATTAAGTCGCTACGACCTAAATTACGGTTTTTGGTACGACCTAAATTACAGTTTTTGAAGGCTACGTCTTGGATGCATGACCTTGCCTGTTGGGTACTTTTAATTATTTTATTTTTTTTGACAAGTCGCGCTTTAGAGTCGCGCCTAAAGCGCAACGTTACTCGATACCTTTTTATCTATTGACTAGTCGAACACGGACGGTTGTTCCGTGAACACTTTCATATTTCCTTACCTTTTTCACTATGTGATTAAGTAAGATTTAATCAGACCCGTTAGCTTTTATTCTCATTTGAATCATAACTGACTTTATCTTCAAAATGTCGATACGTTTTTTTTACACAGTATCGGACTGTACATCATATTATAACATCATTCATTATAATAACATAACAGCTGTTATCAAAAGTAGCACAAGTGTACTTTTAACAAAGGATTACACCTACTCCAAAATAAAATCCAAGTCATTCAATGTACGCAAACTGTAAATGCGTTTGTCAACGCCGTCACTAGCGAATAACGTCAATAAGCATGATAATTACTAATAATTGATATTTTCTTTTCCAGCGTGCAAACTAGTGTCAAAAATATACATAAATAATTCTTTACACATTTCTATAGCACCTGTGTTTATATGTTTTTGTGTAAGTAGATTATAATAAATATTCTGCACGTTTATGTTATATTTGGTTGAAGCTAAAAATGTTCGCGGTTTTGTTATAGGTGACATATTCGCGGCTATAAAGATTCGCAGAATCATGCCTACCGTGAAAAGCGCTAACTTTAAACGCACGATATCTTTTCTAGGAATACAGTAAATTATTTCACCATTTTACTTTTAGATTTCATACCTTTTAAGACCAAAATGTCTTTGTTAAACAACCATTGAGATATTTGATAAATGCCAAAGAGAAAATCCCCACATTCAGACAAGCCTAGGTAGGTATAGGTGTACTAAAAAATAAATATTACTATTGGGTTTGCTTTTGAAACTATTAAAATGTAATTGCCTTGGAAATATGAGAACACAACTTTACTCACTAGGCAGTAGATGGGTGTTAATTACAATGCTGTATACATAACTGCTTACATGCACACATTAAACGGAATAAACTATGATGCAACTGACATGTCTATCCTACAATATTCAATGTGTTTTTCAGAGTTTTATCCTTTTAACTTTTGTTGTCTGTGTTAAACAGTTAAGTACCAGTATAAATGATATTGTATTACTTTGACTGTCAGTAACAAAGTTAATTTTAATTTCAATGAAATTAATCAGTATCTATAACTGTATTAATATTACGATTTGACGTGATCCTCGATTGCAACGAACCCTCGACTACCATAATACATAGTCGACACGAAGCTTGTCCAGGAATATTCGTCACCAATGCAGACGGTTCTCTCGGTTGATCCGATATTCACATTTACTATGTTCTCTAACCATTTCAAATTAAACTTATTTTTAACATTTTTGTCACAGTCTTTGATCTTAGAAGCGTTGTTGCAGTTAATTGCTGCCATTATTCATGTAAAAAATATTTTCTTGCTAATCGGCCGACATTTTGTTTTGCAGAATGGTCGGTATATTTAAAGCTATCGTTCATTGGCTTACTATAATAGCGACAATAACTGAGCATACCCGAAAAGCGGTACGGTCTAAATATTTACGGTACGGTCTAAACATTTACAATCGGCGGACAATGGACGGTAGCAAACTCGGCAAAAGAGACTCCCACCCCCAAAATTTAATTTTCTCCTCGGATTTACATCGTTCTCAAAAGTGGTTTGAGGACCTCGAAATCCGCGGATACGCGGAAAATTGGCATCCCTGAACATGATGTATGCCTCTTGAGAAATAAATAAAATGTTTGGTTTCTCTCTGAGCAATCTGTCTACATGTCCAAACAATGATTCTGAATATTAGTTGTGCATAGGTACAGCTTTTGTATCAGCCTTTATTTCTGATGAACAGCTTGCCCATTTTCCATCTCCAATGTAGTCAGTAAAAATGTTAACCATTAAATTTAAAATTGCAGGCAACATTGATTGTAGTATTAATGCCACATCACTATCATATTTTGACTGACTTAACAAGTAGTTCAAAATGACATCAGATTTACTTCTATGAATATTTTCCCCCTCTAACATCAATTTACCTTCAATAAAATTATCAACATCTTTTCCTGCATTTTCAATGTAAACACATATTTTGTAAAAAAAACACAACTTTCTATTACATGAACATCCTTTCGTTCAATAAATAACCACAATGGTGACATTATGAAATAATGTATCAACCCTAATGCCTTGACACCAGCAAGAACAAAATCAATATTAACATCATGTTTAACAGATAGAAGTAATCTGTTTGATGCATCAAAGTCAAGGTATTCTTTAATGTTTTCATGCATAAAATACACATAACTTGCATTTTCCAACAGAATATTGAACCTATTCCCATGATACCGTTGTATCGGCACACTTTTTATTTTATTTTCATTCAAGAAATCTTTGCTGAAAGTGGTAAAATGTCCATAAACACCACTCTTGGCATCCCCACCACAAGAAAAAGCTTTGCTGGCAGTGCGAATTAATCTCACTGTTCCAGATTCATGTAATCTAAAAGCTGAATCATATATTGGCACTTCTTTATCAAAATGACCAGTTTCAATGATTTTTAAACTTTCGCTCGCTGTTTCTGCAATATGTACAAGAGCATGGAGTCCACAAAAAAAATTATTAAGAGATGTTAAAGATTTTTGCTCTCCATCATTTAATGAATGCCAGTTTTCTCCCATTTGTTCTTTCAAAATATCTGTCCTATATGATTGTAAAATGTCATTTTCAATATCATTAAGAATATTATTTAGTGCTCCCATAGTGTCCTGTCCTGACTTTGTAACAATTTGTCTTAACCCTAATGTAATGTATTGCTTGTTTTCTGTTCTTACAAGAAAACCTTCAACTTTTCCCCCAAATTTAGACGTTTCGTCTGATAACAGGCACAAATTTTCCTCATGTGGCAGTACTTCTGCCAAATGTTTTTGTGAGGCGATAAGCCTTTCAATATTCATGTTATTAACTGTTGAAACTGAAGGAAGACGATCTGGTTTTATGTTTACTAATTTTAAAACTCTAGAAATCACACGAGAAATATTGCTGCTCGTAACATTCATACTTAAAAGGTCATATGCACACTCTTGTGTTTCAGTTTTAAAACAATTTTTGGAATTATTAAACATGTTTAAAGTCTTTTCATCATTGTTATTTTCTAAATTTTCACAATATGATTGGAGGTTATTGTTATTTTTCTTTAATACACTAATTTCCTTTCTCATAATTTCAATACTTTCCTTTAAATGAGTGTTTTCTTTCTTTACATTTTCATATTTTTGGCTAAGTCCATTCTTTTGTCTTTGTATATATGTTTTTGCAGATCTTAATTGTTTTATTAATCTATTTTTTTCTAATAATTGATTTGAAAGGTATCCTATCCTTTTTTAAAAAAAATTATTTTCTATCACTTTTTGTGCCAGTCTTGATTTTGTATTAAGTCTGATTTTAATATTTTCTTTAAGGTTATGGTTTTCTTTTAGCAATTCATCATTTTCTTTACAACATTTACCAAAATCTTTTGAAAGTCCAATAATGACATTATTTGCAATTTCAAAGTCTTCCGTCTTCAATTTATTTAACTCTAATTCCACACCATTTTGCTTTTTCTGTTTTTGTATCTTTGGAAAATCAAATTTTTGGTTACAGAAATTTTCAAATTTCACAGCATAGAAATGTTTGTTTTTAGATTTTTGCAAGTTCTTGTATTGGTTTATTATCTTCTCTATTTTCTTTTTTAAACTAACTTTAGTTACAGGCTGTTCTGATTTTTCCATTAGCCATTTCAAACAAAAGTCTTTTCCATTTTTTTTTCAAAAAAATTTATGAGGTCACCAACAGTAATTGATATATCCATTGTATTTACCTTTTATTTTGCTACAAGTAACTTTCTATGCACTGTCACTGTTGCTTTGATTTATTTCCTGAAATTTAAAATTTCATTACAACATGCATCATATTTCTCAATATTTAATCTTGTGCTAAACAGTTTGGCCAAGTAATTTTAAAATGCATCAATTAATATATGTTTGCACAAGTGTAATGAAATATGAACTTTGAAGCAGCACCTGTCCAGGTTCATGCTAATTTTCATGAAAATTTGGAAATGTTTTTAAAAGTACAATATTGTAAAGTTACCAAAAGAATGCAATTATCAATTGCACTTACAACCCATGTTAGCTACCATAAAGAGGTCAAAATATATAAAAATCCCCTGACTGGATTAGTAACCCAGTAAAAATATAGTAAGACACACCACACCCTCTTAATGAGCTACACATGTAAGTCATTTCAAAATCAATCATTGCCTGTATTAATTATAATAGGGACAGTCAACTAAAGCAGACAGATAAAATGCTTTTGTGCCAAACAAACAACAAACATTCATGATTATCAATAAAAGAGAATTAAAAAAATTTGTCTTATTTTTTATTAGTATTATATTATAATATTCATTTTCTTGTATAAAATTGTTGCAAATAATAAATCAATAAATATTAATTATGATGTATTATTTTTTACAGTCTGCAGTGCAGATCTTTTGATATATCTTAACGCTCCACAAGATGGACAATATGAATCTGGAACCAAATCTCTGTTTTCAATTTCCTAAGTTTTGAAATTAAAATGAAAAAAGAATTATTAAACATAAATAATGATTTATTTTATCATAATATATGGTATTATATTATATCATTGAACAAATAATTATCTCAAATTTACATACATTGTACATAATATTATATAATTGAAATTTATGTAATAATTTGTTTCTTAAATCATTGTCATAGTTTGTTCTTAAAAGAATCTAATGAGGCTACTTTTTTTGATATATAAAGATTTAAATTTTACGAGTTAAACCTCTTTTGTCAAAGAAACTACAAATATTTCTTCATCATCATCATCCTCATCTGTACTGTATCTATTCAACTGTAATATATAAACAAGAGCTGTCGGTAGGACAGCACGCTCGACTATTCTAAGTGCTTGATAGTAAAAGAGCATTGACAATGTTAAATTTTTTAAGTTTACAAAAGGGCTATTTTTTTTTAATAAATTCATGTTATAGGCCTTAGAGAGAGTCTAATTATACAGTATTGGCTTGACTATTCGGAAGGTAATGTCACAAGGGTGTTTTATTTAGTGTAATAATACTAATTACCTATGAATACATAAATTTGACAGAAAAGGTACAAAGGCTTGTTATTAAGATGATTTATCAAGTAAATCACTGCTTTATTATTATGAATGCATAAAATTGTCCCAAAAAAAGGCACAAACCCTTCAGTAGTTATGGATATAACAGCTAACAAGCAAAACTTTACCATGAATTTCTAAGTTGAAAAGGGGGAGAAAATCAGCCTAAATGCAAGATAAAATTATGGTTCTTTGTCAGTCACCTACAATTATGACCCTAAATGCATATGTGAAGTTTTAAATAAATACCTTTAATAGTTATTGAGATATGTAAAACTTGCATGTAAACATTAACCAAGAGACTAAGTAGAAAAGGGGATATGAATCAGCTTAATGCAAGATAGAGTTATTAAAATTAGGTCAGTGACATACAATTATGACCCTCCAATTATGACCTTAAGTGCATGACTGTGTAAAGTTTCAAGTAAATATCTTTGAAGACCTTTAACCAAAATTTCTAAGTTTCAAAGGGGCAAATAATTCTGCAAATATTACAGACAGAGTTATGCAATTTTGCAAACTGATGTACATTGTTACTATAAAAAGTGTTTTAAATTTCAATTGAATATCTCAAACAGTAAATGAGATATTTGACTATACAAAAAAACTTTAACCAAAATTTCTAAGTTCCAAAGGGGCATAATTCTGTCAATATTGTAGGCAGAGTTATCCATTTTTCAGTCTGATGTACCTTGTTACTATAAATAAGTATTGTAAGTTTCAATTGAATATCTCAAGCAATAATTGAGATATTTGACTATACAAAAAACTTTAACCAACATTTCTTAGTTAAAAAGGGGCATAATTCTGTCAATATTGTAGGCAGAGTTATCCAACTTGTCAGTCTGATGTACATTGTTACTATAGATAAGTATTGTAAGTTTCAATTGAATATCTCAAGCAATAATTGAGATATTTGACATTACAAAAAACTTTAACCAAAATTTCTAAGTTAAAAAGGGGCATAATTCTGTCAATATTGTAGGCAGAGTTATCCAACTTGTCAGTCTGATGTACCTTGTTACTATAAATAAGTATTGTAAGTTTCAATTGAATATCTCAAGCAATAATTGAGATATTTGACTTTACAAAAAACTTTAACCAACGCAGACGCCGACGCCGGGGCGACTACAATAGCTCTCATATTCTTCGAATAGTCGAGCTAAAAAATGGGTCAAAGACAGAAAAGGCCGGGTTGCATATGTATACAAAATATCATGAGGCTGTGATGTTACTTAAATTTTTTTCCACTGTCCTGACCATTGATGTTGAAAATTTAATTTAGTTGGTAAACCGAAAAAGAATGAGCATCAGACCTGAAATGGAATCCCACAATATGGGACCACATGTCAATGCTGTGAACCACATATCAGGAGGCTGTGGTAAGTAGTTGCTGACAAAAACTGTTACGAAAATTTCCTACTATCTATTGATCATTAATTATGTCAAAATTTAAGTCGGCAAACAGGAAGTGGATGAGCAACAGACCTGAAATCGAACCCCACTGTATGGGACCACGTGATAATGCTGTATATCAAATATCAAAAGGCTGTGATAAGTAGTTGCCAAGAAAACTGTAAAGATAATTTCCTACCATTGACCATAAATGATGAAAATTTAACTAAGTCGGCAAACAGGAAATGGATGAGCGAAATACCTGAAATCAAATCCCACATATGAGACCATGTGTTGATGCTGTATACCAAATATCAAAAGGCTGTGATAAGTAGTTGCTGAGAAAACTGTTACGAAAATTTCCTACTATTATCCATTAATGCTGAAAATTTAACTAAGTCGGCAAACAGGAAGTGGATGAGCGACAGACCTGAAATCGAATCCCACATTATGGGACCATGTGTTGATGCTGTATGCCAAATATCAAGAGGCTGTGATAAGTAGTTGCTGAGAAAACTGTTACGAAAATTTCCTACCATTGAGCATTAATGGAGAAAATTTAACTAAGTTGGCAAACAGGAAGTGGATGAGCGACAGACCTGAAATCGAATCCCACGGTATGGGACCATGTGTTGATGCTGTATACCAAATATCAAGAGGCTGTGATAAGTAGTTGTTGAGAAAACTGTAACAAAAATTTCCTACCATTGACCATTAATGTTAAAAATTTAACTAGGTCAGCAAACAGGAAGTAGATTAGCAACAGACCTGAAATCGAATCCCACAGTATGGGACCATGTGTTTATGCTGTATACCAAATATCAAAAGGCTGTGATAAGTAGTTGCTGAGAAAACTGTTACGAAAATTTCCTACTATTGACCATTAATGCTGAAAATTTAACTAGGTCGGCAAACAGGAAGTAGATGAGCGACAGACCTGAAATTGAATCCCACATTATGGGACCATGTGTTGATGCTGTATACCAAATATCAAAAGGCTGTGATAAGTAGTTGCTGAGAAAACTGTTACGAAAATTTCCTACTATTGACCATTAATGCTGAAAATTTAACTAGGTCGGCAAACAGGAAGTAGATGAGCAACAGACCTGAAATTGAATCCCACATTATGGGACCATGTGTTGATGCTGTATACCAAATATCAAAAGGCTGTGATAAGTAGTTGCTGAGAAAACTGTTACGAAAATTTCCTACTATTGACCATTAATGCTGAAAATTTAACTAGGTCGGCAAACAGGAAGTAGATGAGCAACAGACCTGAAATAGAATCCCACAGTATGGGACCATGTGTTGATGCTGTATACCAAATATCAAAAGGCTGTGATAAGTAGTTGCTGAGAAAACTGTTACGAAAATTTTTTCACCCCCCGACCGCCCGCCCGCCGCCCAACATTCACCATACTATAACCCGGGTTTGCACCAGTGCAACCCGGCCAATAATAATTCTATCAACAATATGTAAATATATTAATTTAGACAGCTAAATTCCAATTTTTATTTTATTTATATATAATGAAATTAAGTGCTAGAACATTAAAACCTAATTCAGTGATTATGTTTTGCTAAAAAAAAAACACTTTTACATAGGAACAATAACCTTTGATTTTAATTTTTGCATTTTTTGAGGTTCAAATTGTTTTGCTTTTAGAACTATCTATCATAATTAAAATAATTATAAAGAAATAGTTTTGTGATATGAAAATAATAATGTTCATGAAAATGGCCTACAAAGAAAAAAATAATTGTAAATTAATTACATTATTGTTGATGTCAGTATCTGAAGGTGGCTGTGTGGATATGTTACTGTTTCATAATCTGAAGGTGGCTGGGTTGATATGTCTGAAGGTGGCTGGGTACTGTCGCTTTCTTCTTCATACAAAAAATTTGAAGGCGACTGATTTTTGTTCACACGTTCTACTTTCTTCTGAAAAATATGTAATAGAATATGTAACATTAAGTCATTCAATATTAACTCCTGATTGCAATGGCTGTTTATTGTCATTTGTTTTAATGTAGTTTAACTAAGATTTATATCGTGTACTGTTAAATCAGAGATTTTCAAATTTAAAGTATAAATAGAAATATATTTTTTAAAATTGTTGTATAATGAAACCACCCTTATATAAGATAAATTAAGGCAGAGCCTATGTACAAGGAAGTCAGATAAAAAGTATTGCTCTTTTCTTATTTGATTTTTTGCACCTCATCCATTTTCATTTAGATCACCAAGACAATTATTCTTAAACTGAAAATTTACTTATGTTGCTTTTCCGTAATACTTCTCTGATTATATTTTTAGTTAAATTAAGAATGGCAGAACCCAACTAACAAGAGCGATCAGTAATCACATGTGTCGCCTCATGATGGCCAATTTTATGTTGGGACAAGTTTTGTGACAGACGGACGTACCAAAATTTGATGTTTATGAGGCAAATGAGCTCATAAAAACAAAAAAATGGGTCAAAGACAGAAAAGGTCGGGTTGCATTTGTACACCAAATATCATGAGGCTGCGATGTTACGAAAAAAAATTTCCATTGACCCATTAATGTCGAAAATTTAATTCAGTAGGTAAACAGGAAGTGGATAAGCTACACACCTAAAATCAAATCCCAACAGTATGGGACCATGATGTCATGGCTGTATGCCAAATATCAAGAGGCTGATAAATTTGTGAGTAGTTTCTGAGAAAAATGTTACGAAAATTTCCTGACCATTGACATTAAGTGATACAGGAAGTGGATGAGCTGATAAGACTTGAAATTCAAATCCTCACAAGTATGGGACCATGTGTCAATGGCTGCATGCATATCAAGAGGCTGTGATAAGTAGTTGCTGAGAAAACTGTTTCGAAATTTTTTCCTACCATTGACCACTTAATGTTCGAAAATCTAACTAATTTTAACTGAATGTGGATAAACAGGAAGTGGATGAGCGACAGACCTGAATCAAAATCCAATTATAAGACAATGTGTCAATGCTGTTTATGCCAAATATCAAGAGATTGTGATAAGTAGTGCTGGGAGAAACTGTTACGAAAATTAGGTCCTATGGACATTTGACCATTTTAATTTGTCGTAAAAATCTATACTAATGATTTTACGTAAGTGGATAAATCAGGAAGTGGCGGGTAACTCGAGCGACAGACCTGGATAATCAAATCCCATCAGTATGGGACCAGTGTGATCAATGTTGTATGCCAAATGTGAAGAGGGCTGTTATAAGTAGTTTGTGAGTATAAATACACTCTATATTTGTTTACGGAGATGTTCTCTACATTGTCTCATTTAATGTCTAAAATATTTCTAATATATTTAATAAAGTGGATAACGGAAGTGGATAAATGTGAGCGTGACAGACCTGAATCGTGTAATTCCCATCGGGTGATGTTGTTCTACATGGTCAATGCTGTGTGATATGCCATATCAATTCATGCTTGTTGATATAGTTCTCAGTTGCGTGAGAAAAACTATTACTGAAATTTTTCCTACCATTGGACCAATTAATGTCAAAAGAAATCTATACTAATTTAACTAAGTGGATAAACAGGCAAGTGCATGAGCGACAGACTCTGATAAATCGAAATTCCCACTGTATGGGGTAACCTTGGCTTATTCTGATTATATACCAAATATCAAGATGGACTTAGATGTGATAAGTAGTTGTTGAGAAACTGTTACGAAAAAATTGTTTTCCCCCCTTCGCGCCCACTCGCTCCAGCTCTCCGATTCCGCCCGACATTCACACATACTGTAACCGCGGGTTTGCAGCGCTGTTGCTCAATCCGGCAAAAAATAGCTTCTTATTATTTGAATTTTATGAGGTTTTATGTTTCTTTACATTTAACTCACGAACTGAAGCTCATAAAATCAAACGTTGGCTCGGCAGACAGACGACAGCGCACAACAGACTTCAAGGTACTGATCATTCCTGGTAAGTTTGAGATAAAATTGCACCTCGTAGTTTATGAGTAGTAGTCGGACAACTTTTGTTGTACCCCTGACAATACACAGAAACACCTTTTATCAAAGGGCGAACTCGACCCAAAATATGTCTACAAGAAAAACTTTGCAATATTGCGCTATGGACTTGAGCTACGATCAATCCTGTAAATTTCATTGGAAAATCATTAGTGGTATAGAGAGTAAGTCCGGACAAACTTTAAAAGTAAATTTTAAAGGGCCATTACTCTTAGCAAATCAGGTGTGGAACCTGGAAATTGCTTGACATTGCCACTAGCACTTCGGTACTGATCATATCTGTAAAGTTTGGATGAATTGCACAGTGGTTTATGAGGGTGTCGGACAAATTTTGTGACGACAGACAGAACGACAGCGACGGAGAGTGATCCCTATATGTCGCACTATCCGTAGAGGCGACAAGAGACTGGCACTGGAAGAATTTGAGTGGATCACGGTAAAAGAAGATAAACAATGTATAATATGTTTTTTACATAGTTCTTTCACTTTATTTCCTTTAATATTTTTATGTGTCTTTGTACATGTATTGTTGTTAAGCCTAAGCCTGTGCCTAACCGCCTTGCCCATCGTCCATTTTTGGTTGAGGGCATCTACTCTTCCAGTTATAAGCTTGTACAGGGTTCATTTTCTAATGGAAGAGAGGTTAACAATAGTGATATTACGATGTTCACCCTATTCTACTATACATTAATTTTTTAATAATTGACTGTGAGGGATTTATTTTATGTATCCGTGAGTTCTATTTTCTGATGATATTATTATTACATATACATCAAATTTTGTTCTCTCGTTGTTCACTTCCCGCTTCCTGTATAGATAAAATTTATTTCCATAATGTCATATTTCTCAAATTTTTGTTATTTGTAAGTGTGGTTATTAATATTATTATTTAATCAGTTGTCTTATATATTTTTTCTTACTTTTATTAGAACTCAACTGAACATAGCTTGGCGGGGCTACGTTCACTACCTGAAGTATCTGAATATATACGATATAAAAAATAATAGTGTCATGTACATAAAAAATTTTGATACTGAATGAAACAAATCATATATAAACAATTTCCCAAGTAATTTTATTCGTGTTCCTTCTTAACTAACACTCCGCCTTGACTACTCGATATTCTTTTATTTTTTTTTTTCTCTATTGTGCGGTGTCAAAGATGGTTCAACTCCTCACTACGCTCATGTTTCTCCAAAACATAACTCTTGAAAATCCTTATGCAACGTCTCGACAGGCAACGTTATAAGGTTAACGGAATTTTGCGGAAATTACCCGAAACATTATAAATGTATGTCGCTATTTTGTCGCAAATTTTTCTTGATTTAATTATACTCTGCTACTACCTATTAGTTAAGAAAAGGTGTATTATAGTACTCTCAACAACGGTTTCCATAAATGGTGTTTATCGTTTTAAACATCATTTTTTCAATTTTCAAATCGGTATTTTTGTTTTGGTTTTTAATACGCTCTTTTGAACAGAGTTAATAAAACATGAGACAATTATTATTGTTTTTATCTTCCGGTTGTAATGGTTTAAATAATCTTTTTCTCTGAGCATCTGAACTGTCAATGTATGTAATTTTGGGAAGGGCTTGAGGGTATCTCGTTCGAGAGTCTTGGTTTCATTATTTCGCTTACAAAATCTCTCTTCAGGATTCGTTTTATGTAGTTTTATTGACAACGCAAATGTTTTACATTATCTTCAACAGTTCATCTGAATAATACACAAAGTATACCGGTACATCTTGTAAACCAACCATCAGTCTACATATCATTATAAGCATGTGAAACAAGTAGGGCACTGAAATAGTAAATAGTAACAATCCTTACAAATGATTGGGAGATTCTTATAAGTCATATAAAGAGTTATCTCTCTTTTATATCATTCATAATAAATATACATTTTACCTGGAGTAGGTAAAATACCCAACTAACTCATGGTTCAAATCCACAGCTATTTATACATCTCCAATTATATCAATAACATATCCCCGTACTGCCACTTTCCGATCAGCTAACAGATTTTTGCTATAATAACTGACAGTGAAATTATAAAATAAAAATTTCTTTTACAATTCTGCAAATATTATCATTTCAAGCTAATAAATGCAACAACTTTTTAAAATTTTACCTGAATTATTATTATGAATCGAGGACAAATCATTACTGACCCCATTTTCCTGTTCTTCAAAATTTCACAACCACTTTTCAATCAGTTAACAAAATATAAAACTGTACCACATAAAAAATTGTCATACAATGTTTAAATATAATCATTTATGAATTATGGAGAAATTTTTTGACAAACTCAACTTCAGACAAATGGTATAATCAATTTTAACCTATTTATAATGCCATTTTTCAATCGTGATATCTTTTTTGCAGTAGTAAAGCTGTCACAATTGGGGTACGGATGTACATCACAATGTGCATAACAGAAAAAAGCATGTTCTTGTGAAATTTTTAGAATCTAAGGGTCTATATGACCCCATTCTAGTGACAGCTTTCTGAAAAGTTATCAGACAGAATGTTTTTCCTTGGTTAAGTGACTATTAGTTTACTGACGTATAACCTTCCAATTAAGAATTGTAAGGACCTAAAATAGGTACATATTAAAATTATAGCTTTTGAAGTGCAGCATACATAACGACTTAATGATATTGAAACAGTTGTCCAACTTAATAACCATTTCTGCAGACAGACAAAAACCTGAGTCTGTAAATCAATTATTTTTAGAAAATTATTGCGATTTTTAACTGGGTAAACAAGCAATTATCATAGTATTGCAAGCAATCCATAGGTCCACTACCGGTAAGAGCCCAAGCAACATTCTGAAGGGCCATTGGCCATTCACTTTTATGTTTCTATTTTAAGTAAATTTATTGAAAAAGTTCTTTAAAAGTGATCACAGGAAACAGTTTTTATGTACAGACAGACAGACGGACTGAAAAGACACTCTAAAGTTATTTTTTAAAACATCCCTGTTATCAAAATATAACATTTTTAAAAGCAAAAATTTTTAAAAAGGAGATAACAATGTCATACATGATGTGAGTGTAACAAAGAACAATTAGTATTATGAAGGTATGAATATTGAAATGTTTATTTTGAATTTGAAGTAAAATTAATGAAAGTTAAAAGAACGAATAGGAAAATTAAAGTTTAAGGAGGAGATAATTCTGAAAATATGGATGCTAGATTTATAAACCTTGTCATATTATTATAATGTGGGAGTTTGAAAAAATCCTATCATGATTGAAGAAGTTGGAGTAAAAATTACCAATTTCTCAAAAAAAGTGTAAGTTCAAAAGGGGCATAATCCTGGAAATAGTCTTGCTAGAGTATTGAACACTCACAAATGTTGAGTGATAATAAGAAACATTTATATGATGTTTGAAGTAGATACATTCAGAGAAACAGAAGTTATTAAAAAAAACAATGTTTTTTTCATGAAAATTTTAAGTTCAAGGGAGGTAATTCTGATAAATTTTGTGCTAGAGTTGTAAACCTTGTCACATATGATGTTGTTGATGACTAGCAACTTATATTTAAAGTTTGAAGAAAATACCTTAAGAAATAAAGAACTTATAGTGAAAAAACTTAAAAACTAGAATCAGAAATCTTGAAATTCAGTCTATTTGTTGCCATAGCAACCAGAAATTTCAACATAGGAAGATACGAAAAGGATGTGCATAATTTCAATACTGCCATCTACCCTTATGTCAAGTTTCATAAAAATATTTTCAGTACTTTTTGCGTTATCACTGGATCCAGGTTATGTGTAAAATTTGCCATATTTTCAGTCTATTTGTTGCCATAGCAACCAGAATTTTCAGCACAGGAAAAAAAGAAAACGACGTGCATAATTTCCATACTGCCATCTATCCATATATCAAGTTTCATAAAAATATTTTCAGTACTTTTTGCGTTATCACTGGATCCAGGTTATGTGTAAAATTTTGCCATATTTTCAGTCTATTTGTTGCCATAGCAACCAGAATTTTCAACATAGGAAGAAAAGAAAAAGACGTGCATGATCTCCATACTGCCATCTATCCATATATCAAGTTTCATAAAAATATTGTCAGTACTTTTTGCGTTAATATCGCGGGATCCAGTTTTGTGGACGGACGGACTGACAGACGGACTGACGGACGGACAGACAGACGGAGGGTAAACCTAAAGTCCCCTCCGGTAAACCGGTAGAGGACTAATAAAGGATTTGTGGAAAACACAAATTTTACATATTTTGAACTAAAATTCTGTTATTTTCTTTTTTAATGCCACAATTGACATTGCTGCTGATAAATGTAGTCAAGGTAAATACAAGATGTTCTTACAGTTTGGTTACATGGCAAATAAGGTCAAAAAGAAAGAATTTCCAGGGATGATTGAAAAGTGGTTGTGATTGAAAACTGGCAGTATGTGGATAGTTCATAGCTAAGTTCATAGTCCTTAATAATAGCAGTCCATTACTCAATGATACAGTGGTCCCTGTGCTTACACTTAGTTGTAACAATGCAAAAGTTATTAGAATTCAATAATTTATCAAAGTACCTAATATATATAAAACATTACTCTCATAGACAATAAAATATCAACTTACAGATCTGTAGAGTCAGTGTACCCGGAGTCGTACACTTTTTTAAGTAAAAATAAGAAAATTATCTTATAGTTAAAAATTCTTCTTATAATTGATATTATTTTGAAAATTACATCCTTTGCCCATAAAAACTGATGACCAAAACGTTTCTATCTTAAGTATGTCATACTACTAGGCGCACTTGATTTTAAGCAACAGGAATGGGCCAAATATCGGTTCCGCACACAAGGCCATTTTAATACTGAAAGGTTATTGTACATCTTAAACATGTGTTATAAATTATTCAACATCTCAAAGTCCAGATAAGTTATATTTTTTTTGCAAATTTTCAGGACTTTTCAAATAAATTTAATGCACATTCTTACTACAGTATACAAACATTTATTTCCAAGCATTGTAGCACAAAGGAAACATGTAACAGCAATTGAAAATATACTTTTTACCACTTGTAGGTAGTAAAGACAGACATAAAACATTATTTATTGAAGTTTTTTTCATCTGTTTAGTTATGATTGTTGGATTAAGAGTTTGGTATCATTTTAAACAAAACAATCAAGGTGAAATGACTTTAGTTTGGTAGTTTGGGAGAAGTTAATTCATGTGCATATATTTCATAACTAACAGCAAATTTGGCCATAACAAAAACATACATTTCTTTTCAAATATATATTTTATAATGACCTTAACATTTAAAATAGAAATTAGCATGGTTTAATTGCTGAATAAGTTGTTTTTTATGTGTGACATACACAGCCAGACATTTTAGTCTGCACTGTCTAGGGAGAGGCTGGGGTGCAAGATCCCAGATTATGTCATATCCTGTTTAGGGATTAAACTCGATGATCGAGTATAATCGAAAATTGATTGTTAATAGAACCGATCAGCGATGATCGATTGCAAAGTTTAATAATCGATTATCGGTAATTTATTTTCTTGCTGTTACTTATGTGACTCACTGTATTATAAAAACACTGAATTAAAGCCAGTTTTGGTTGAAACAATAATTTTCATTCAATTGAATATGAAAGTATACTGGTGACCATGGAGTTAATAGTTGACAGTGAGGCATGCTAGTTTAAAGGTATACTATGCTCAAATTTGACATTAGAAAATATTTAAAATTGCTACACAGTCTTTTTGTAAATATAAAGTAAATATGTTTTGACCTCACTGTCACACAAAGAAGATATGTTATAAAATTATTCTACACACTAAAGGTGGTTGCAATATCAATATTTAGTGTCATTAAAAAAATGGCAGTTTTGTAAAGAAAGGACCAACTTAACTTGTTCCCATACATAGTTTATTCATTGCTTTTTAGAAAAAGTGACAAATAATAATTTCATAGATTTTAATGAATTTATTTGATAAAAATATTTTATTCAAGGATGAGCTTAGTATATCTTTAAACTTATTTATTTCAGTTGATAAAGTGGTGGTTACATGCATGGAAATGGAATTCTTATATAGGGTTAACGCATGCTAAATAAATCTAAGCGGAATTTGATGGCCATTTCCCGCTTAACTACGATTATTTACGTAGAAATTTTGGTTTAAATCATTCAAGAAGACTGGCCCACTATGAACAAAACCTAGAATTCAGGTAGACTTCATTCTATGAGTGCATAATTTGAGACAATCGAATCGGTAAAATTTTGGAGCTTTGGTAGCGTTTACCTTTCGGAACGGAATTCGTAAAAATTACCGCTGCCACCAATATAGAACTGTCGCAATTGATTAAAAAGGGATTGACGATACAATAAATCGACTTACCTTCCATGTCTGGATGTAGCCAAGCTAGGATTCTTAGTTATTTTCTATACTAATATGGCGCCCAAAGTTGATGGCGCCTAAGGGGCAGGGGACATATTCAAATGATATTTCTCTGTCATTGTAACAATATATGTTTAAATCAAACGCTTACAACGGACTTTTTCAATTTTATTAAATGTAAAATGAGATGCATGTATCTGACATTTATAAAATGTCAGGCGACTACACTTGTTTTGCACATTTTGCACGTGAAGATTGCATTTCAGCATTGCAAAAATGTGTACAACGGTTAACAGGACTGGTTAATGCATTGTTTATGCAATGTTTTACAATTCTATTTATCTTTCGTGTATAACACTGAATAAGTATTGATAAATCGTGGTACACAATAACACAGCATATATTTTGTGTAGGCAACCTTCCAAAAATGCAAATTACCATAGCGATTTTCAGGTCTATTCACCGACTGTTTTTAAATTGATGGTTCAGCCATTTGTACTGGTAAATTTACAGACATTATTAAAAGGCACATTATATCTCAGAAACCATCCTTTGGAAAGGGCTCAGAAACACTCCTTTGGAAAGGACAAACATGAATTTTTGGCATTCCTTATGGAATGAAATCAGATTTTGTGAAAGGGCGACAGCAACTTCTCGAGCCTTATAGTCGGTCATAATAAAAGCCGATCATTCCGATCGGTATATGAGGGTGCTTGATTTAAAAAAATGTCTCGGTATGTACATTGAATAGCGAACTGGAGAATTTTGCAATGCATGAAATAACCTTTTCCGCCTCTTCTTTTTTTTTATTTATCATTTTGTAGTACACAGTGGGTTATATAGAATGATGAGTTGATGACCTAAACATTCCGAAAATCTATTTATAGAGGGGTGTACTATCGGTAATTCCCGGTCTCTCCCGGTCTATTTTGACCGGGATTTACTAGTGACCGGCGAATAGTATCACACGTTTATTGTCCGGTCTCTCCCGGTTTTGGAGTAGATGTTTGATATCGTTACAGAACAGAACACTGATATTTTACAGATAAATAAGCTTTTTTTCCAAAACGAATGTTTGTCACTTAGTTTGGTTACAATAATAAATAAACATAGATCACCTCTCAAATTTATTGATTATTATTATACATAAACATACAATTCGAAAAAACCCCAACAACAACAACAATAGCATGTTTCATTTTATCTATATGAGATAAAAACAATAAATATGTACAATAATTGAGAAAAAGGTACATTTTTATGGTATAAATATATGACACTATCAACTTTGAAACATTTTATTTATTTTGTTATTCGTGTTTAGTAAAGATGCCCAGGAATTATTCAAAGTTACAAATTAGATTTTATGAATTATTCAATTGATTGATAATTTAAAAAAATGATAAAGAAAATACAAATGTACATGGTTTAAGAATAAGCAATATTATATATTGAAAGATTAAGCATAATTTTATTCATCTTCACTTTCTGCATTTCTTGCTTGGACGCCCTTTGATGCTTTGCATCAATGCTTTTCTTGTATAATGTTTAAATAAGATTTAAGAGCATTTTAGATGCCCAGTCATAAAAGTATCAAAATGTAAACAAGGTAGTCTTTTGACTTTCATACAATTTATAAATCGTTATTAGATAGATCTAGTTCTGAGTAACATTTTAAAGATTATAAAATTACACCAAAAATAAAAATGAAAACATGTACAAATAAAACTAAAGCATTTGTTGTGCATAATGGGCCTTTAAAAAAAAGGTAGGCAAAATGTAGTAAAATTCAAATCCCCATGTAAAAATGGATAAGGTTTCTGGTTTTATGATTAAATGTTACTGTATGATAAGTTTTCAGAACAATTTCATGACTGTCAATTTTCACTTTCTCACCGTAGGGAACGTGTTACAGTATCGCGTTTTTCGGTTACAGTATAGAATTTTCAAGATGGAGGATTATTTATGGGAAGAGAGGTAGGTGATTTTTATTCAGGTCCATACTACTAGTAGTGTAGTTTCTAAAAGATGTTTTTGTGCTTTGCTTGTAAGGAACAGAATCCGGTATCTAGTCATATATTTCTTCAGACCCTGTACCGCAGATTTATCTCTTTATTGTCTCATAAATTTGCAGATTTGACGGTTTAAAAATTTGAATCGAGAGACCAACGCATTTTTCTCCCATTCCGACATTATTTAAGCATGCCTAGATAAAGTAAATCTACAAAACGTTAGTCCTTTATGTTTAGAAACGTTTATAAAAGTAAATGACCAGTTTGAACCTATTTTCCTGTTGGTAAAATGCGTTTAAAAAAAATAAACAATGTTACAGTATAGAGCGAGGTTAATTTTGAATGGTTACAGCATAGACCTAGCGACTTTGATCCAATTTTGTTACAGTTTATACCCAGATTTCGGTTACAGTTTAGATACTTGCCAAATTTTCAAACAAAGTTCGTGTATCCATTATTTTTATGAAATAACTCATACCTTTCTATTTAATACATCCTTGAAATGTTGTATTACTTTTTTTCTTCAGCAGAAAAGTGATAGTTTGTTATTTTTCTTACTTTAAGTTTCAGATCGAGACTTTTTGCAGAATAAGTAATGTCCTAAGTAAGGACTGTTTTCACGACAACAACAGTAACTTTTATCGAATTGTAATGAGAGAAGAAAGATTATTGCTTGATTTCATTACACATTATAACAATGCCTATTAGTAATAAAATAGAGAAAAAGAATCCTTAACAGAAGTCCAACACGGAAAACATGAAAATGTTGCAGGCTCAGTTTTGACTAAACCTGTTCATGGACGGTAGTGGTAACTGCAAGCTACCGTTCACGCCTCCTAGCACCGGTTTCAGCAGAATTCACATTAAACATGAACTGGTACACTTCAGATTTTTTAACATCTGTGAATGTGTTCATATGGCGGTTATCATGGAACCTTCAATGTGACACGTTATTGCCATTCTATGAAAAGCGGCATATTACCCCCAGGTTAAAAAATTGCGTGTGTCATAAACGAGAATACAATGAGTGAAACTAAACAAAATGAAATTTTGAGAGGGGATAGGCGGTTATGAAGCCTGCATACCATAGATAAGCTGTCAAAAGACACAATTAACAATCAGGCAATACCCTAAGAATGATTAAACAGTATTCAAGTAAGCAATACTGCAACCTTAAATTCTATTTAAGTTGGAATTTCCACCTACCATAATGTATTTTATAAGTATTTAAAAGGGTTTATGAACATTTTTAATTTTGTTGTGTTGGAATTTCTTTAGGGATTCTGATTAATTCTATTTTGTTACGTTTGGCTTTCTTGGATTTAAAGTTTCAACGACACTGAGGTCATGTGAAAACATTCCTGCTTTAGTGTAAAGAAAGACCCCAGATACCCTTTGTGAAACATTCCAGACACGAGCGCCTGACTAGAACCACCGACCTTCCGTAAATTAGCTTGATAGATTCCTCACATACAAAGAATCCAAAGTCATGATTGGATTTCAACTACAGCAATAAATGAAAGATGATTTGAAGTCGACGGCCTTATCCCGACTCTGCCACTATTATGTACCCCCATCACTAGAGAAGATATTGTAATTGTCTGACCTTAATTTATACTCTATAACTTTCCATATTATTTTCTTTTTCAGAAACATGAAAACTCCTATACAGGATGTCTGAAATAAAAAAAAAACGACTTTTAATTTAATAATGACAAAATAATCGTAACTTCAACAAAGAAGCATTCGAAATGACGCCATGATCATGATTTGATTTGAATGCTTTTGGTTCGAGATGAGAAGGGTCTTTAAACATTGCCTTTTTTTCAAAATCTATGTTTTGGGTTTTCGTATCCCCGATTGCAACCGAAAGCATTTGAACAACTTAATTGGTAGAAAGTCATGTAAATTTCATCACATTTAGTCAAGTAGTTATACTGAGCGGATGAGATTGCACACACATGTGTACGACAGACGGACGAATAGCCATCTTGCCAATAAGCTCACAGAGGTTTAAAGTCTATGTAACATTCATACATTTTAGCTAGTATAATTATATAGAAAATATCGAAGTCTAAACTGTAACCGAAATCTGGGTATAAACTGTAACGAAATCGGATACAAATCGCTAGGTCTATGCTGTAACCCTGCACAAATTACCTCGCTCTATACTGTAACATTGTTTATTTTTTCAAACGCATTTTATCAACAGGAAAATAGGTTCAAACTGGTCATTTACTTTTATAAACGTTTCCTAACATAAAGGACTAACGTTTTTGCAGGTTTACTTTTTCTAGGCATGCATAAATAATGTCGAAATTGCAGAAAAAATGCGTTGGTCTCTCGATTCAAATGTTCAAACTGTCAAATCTGCAAATTTATGAGACACTATAGCGATAAATCTGCGGTGCAGGGTCTGAAGAAATATATGACTAGATACCGGATTCTGTTCCTAACAAGCAAAGCACAAAAACATCTTTTAGAAACTAAACTACTTGTAGTATGGACCGGAATAAAAATCACCTACCTCTCTTCCCAACAAATAATCCTCCATCTTTAAAATTCTATACTGTAACCGAAAAACGCGATACTGTAACACGTTCCCTACGGTGTTTCTGTCCTTGGATTTAAGTTTTTGCAAGTTTTTTGTATTTGCTGCAAAAAATAGCATTTGTCTGCACTAAAATTGACTTTAAACTGGATTTTTCCATTCATGAAATGTGCATAAAACTTTGCAACAGATTGTACTTGGTCTTTAAAAATTGAGCACATTCAAGGTAAATTTTCTTATTGTTATCATTTTTTTTTTGTTTATACATAGATCTGGAATTTTTTATATATTACATTGTAAGCTTTGTTGTTATGTAAATTTTGGCCTACTTTCACTTTGGACCCACTTAGTGAAAACAAACATGGCTGACAAAGCTGAATCACCTTAATCAATTTAGTTTGATCTTAGAAAACGGAAGGCATTCCAGGGTTGGGTCCTACCAGCTAGACCTACGGTACAAACCTTGAAGCCTTCTTTTTATAAAACCATAGCTACGCGCCTGCTTTGTGTACAAGCCAAACGAAAATAAAACTAAACGCATTCAATATTATGTCCTTTTTTTAAATGATGTTGGTAAAAATCTACGCTTTAGGCCTACTTCAAGCTTTAAGCTATTGCATGCTTAACTGCACAATGCATTGTCAGGGACGTAGCCAGCTTTGTTCAACTTGTAGGCACATAAAAGGGGTTCTGGGGGCTTAGCCCTCAGAAGCCAAAAAACAAGTTCAGATTAAAAAGAGCAAAATATACGTTCCAGGAAAATTATCAAAACAATGATTTTAAACTATGAATTTGATTAAATGCAAATTTACTGAGGGTGATAGATCATGCACACACACTTGATTAAAATGAACGGCTTGAACACACTACCAACCTCAGCCTCGCATGTTTTAATTGTTTTTTCTTTTGAACTTTTAAAAATGTCAATTTTTGACCAACTTGTAGGCCCGTGCCTACATGGCCAAATAGTAGCTACGCCACTGATTGTAGCACAGGAACTTAAAATCATAGGAACTCGAGAACGGGACCGCAGATTGCGGCGTATATTTTCGATCGTGTAACGGTTTTTAAAAACGTTTCTGCTACATCTAAATATCTTTTAGTATTATCCGAGTGTATGGACTCAAAAAATATATTATCAATTGAACCCAATCTGTCTCTTTTAAAACTGGTCAAATTTTACGGTATTATAAAAAAAGACAAGGAGTGACATCCGCCATCAAACTCCTCACAGTGATTACCTCATTTGGCAGAATTGTAATCACTGCCTTCAAAGACGTCACATGATGATGAAAGTCACATGACGTAACGTCGAAATTCAAATGTAAATATCGACCGTTACATAGAAAATCTAACGTCATTTTTCTCTTTTTGTTTTATTTTTAACTTTTAGTGCCTACGTTCGATATAGTTTATCAATAAATTATCAAAAGTGTACAAAATAACGAAAAATAAATTCAAAAGCTAAAAAATCTAAAATATCAAAATATTGTCTCGGTAGAAAATATTCTCATAATTTTAAAATTATTTCTAAATATTCATATTATTTATTTATTTATCCATAAACATTGTATAATCAATTAGAAAAAAACTAAACTGATAGATAAAAGCAGTAAATAAAACAATTTTTGAAAAAAATATAGTATATCAGAAATTCTGATATATCGGGACCTTGGTGGCAGAGATCTATGCCGAAGAATTAAGGGGAGATCACTGCGTGGAGATTGATCCGCCATTTGCCGCAACGTTTTCGGCATGAGTTTTCCCCCTTTGGCTACAATTGATTACTATTTTTTCAGAATTTTGTTCCCGTTATTTTTGTCAACTATCAGGTATCGTCCGGATATAACGTTAACGGTTTATTGTTTACACGTGTTGACATGTATCGGCGGCATTATATCGGATGTATTCGTGTTTTGATTTGTTAACATGGAGAAAACAGACACTTTAGTAATATGGTCAAACTGGTTTTGCCTAACTGAAAAAAGGAATATTAAAACATGATCCATAGATAAATATTCTCATCTGGTATTCATTACTAGAAAAATTTAAACAAAAATCAAGCATATCAAGGGGGATAACTTACGCCGAACGTTGCGGTAAATGGCGGATGTCACTCCTTTAATTTCTTTTTGGCTTGCAGCCACGGCTGCAAGCCATTTCATCTGGAAAACTTGTTCCGGTTAGGTGGTTTCCTGCTTACATCTGTTGGTGCATGATTGAACGGGAAACCAGCTGCAATCGTGCCAATAGCAACTTTTCGGCCTTTTCCGTCAGTCTTCGGATTAATGATAATAGCCGATGTAGTTCCGATTGCAATCGTGACAATTCGGGCGATTCCGTCATACTGCGGAGTAATATTACGGAAATCTAAGCTATTTTTGTTACTTCGGTAATCCCAGTTTGTGTATATAAATAGGATTTCTATTTTTACTTGATTTATCGGATCGGTTTAAACAGTAATAAATTATAAACGAAATTGTTCCGTTTCATTTGTTTTTCAAGACGCAAAAGTTAGTTTCTTTTATACTTGTTTTTTTTTTGTCTGTATTAGTTTTATACACAATAGAGAATTATTCCGTCTTCAAAGGGTGGTCCTGCTTACCAAATCACGCATGATCGAGTTATATTTAGATCTACTGAACGCAATTCAACTTCTTGGTGAGGTAATCTAAAAATAGCCCATGCATATCATTAACCTTGCCACGTGCTGATCTATGTATCATAGTTGATACATGCTTATTAATTGGTACCACGTAACGAAGTATTTTAGTGCATTTACTTGTCTATAAAGCAAAGGAATGATTTCGCTGCGAAAAAGGGGAAATGAGATGTGCACACTTGTTTTCCTTCAGTATCACGTTAATGTTAATATTTTTACGATTGATCATTTTCTTTATTAGTTTTATAGAGAATAGATCTAAATCGTTTTGACAAAAAAATATTCGGTTTTCCAAAAAAAAAAAAAAAAAAAAAACTAAATAAACCCTTTATGATATACAAATACCGTAATTCAAAAAAAAAAATGTGATAATAAATTGAAACCCCCCCAAAAAAGAACAATTTTAAAGGGTTGGGATGAAGGCACAACTGTGCAAGCCTTTCCTTTTAAAAGGAAACTTTATTTCAATATACCGTAAATTTGACTGATTTTTAAATTAGCAGATTATATTAAATTGAGATTAGATAATTAAAGACCACCCGCTCGCATAATATGAAAAGATATTCAAAGGTCGGACAAACTAAATGTAAAGCCGGTACGGATTCGGATTTATGCGCCGCAATATGCGGTCCTGTTCCAGAGTTCCTATGCTTAAAATATGATAATATCCAAAATATACCCCCTATACAGTATAAATAATGTAAAATGTTTATTTATACTGTATAGGGGGTATATTTTGGATATTATCATTAATATTGATAGAATTTCAAGTTCCTGTGATTGTAGTAAACAGGTGAAATAATGAATTATAAAAGAAATAAATCTACACACCTCAATATCAGGTACGTCCTTGCTTAACATCGAAGTCATTTTGAATGTTGCTTTCCTTTAATATCCGTCTGTGCATGTGCCAAGCTCTCTCCGGTTTATTTGTACTGATAAAGTCACCGTAGGGAACGTGTTACAGTATCGCGTTTTTCGGTTACAGTATAGAATTTTCAAGATGGAGGATTATTTATGGGAAGAGAGGTAGGTGATTTTTATTCAGGTCCATACTACTAGTAGTGTAGTTTCTAAAAGATGTTTTTGTGCTTTGCTTGTAAGGAACAGAATCCGGTATCTAGTCATATATTTCTTCAGACCCTGCACCGCAGATTTATCTCTTTATTGTCTCATAAATTTGCAGATTTGACGGTTTAAAAATTTGAATCGAGAGACCAACGCATTTTTCTCCCATTCCGACATTATTTAAGCATGCCTAGATAAAGTAAATCTACAAAACGTTAGTCCTTTATGTTTAGAAACGTTTATAAAAGTAAATGACCAGTTGAACCTATTTTCCTGTTGGTAAAATGCGTTTAAAAAAATAAACAATGTTACAGTATAGAGCGAGGTTAATTTTGAATGGTTACAGCATAGACCTAGCGACTTTGATCCAATTTTGTTACAGTTTATACCCAGATTTCGGTTACAGTTTAGATACTTGCCAAATTTCAAACAAAGTTCGTGTATCCATTATTTTTATGAAATAACTCATACCTTTCTATTTAATACATCCTTGAAAGGTTGTATTACTTTTTTTCTTCAGCAGAAAAGTGATAGTTTGTTATTTTTCTTACTTTAAGTTTCAGATCGAGACTTTTTGCAGAATAAGTAATGTCCTAAGTAAGGACTGTTTTCACGACAACAACAGTAACTTTTATCGAATTGTAATGAGAGAAGAAAGATTATTGCTTGATTTCATTACACATTATAACAATGCCTATTAGTAATAAAATAGAGAAAAAGAATCCTTAACAGAAGTCCAACACGGAAAACATGAAAATGTTGCAGGCTCAGTTTGACTAAACCTGTTCATGGACGGTAGTGGTAACTGCAAGCTACCGTTCACGCCTCCTAGCACCGGTTTCAGCAGAATTCACATTAAACATGAACTGGTACACTTCAGATTTTTTAACATCTGTGAATGTGTTCATATGGCGGTTATCATGGAACCTTCAATGTGACACGTTATTGCCATTCTATGAAAAGCGGCATATTACCCCCAGGTTAAAAATTGCGTGTGTCATAAACGAGAATACAATGAGTGAAACTAAACAAAATGAAATTTTGAGAGGGGATCGGCGGTTATGAAGCCTGCATACCATAGATAAGCTGTCAAAAGACACAATTAACAATCAGGCAATACCCTAAGAATGATTAAACAGTATTCAAGTAAGCAATACTGCAACCTTAAATTCTATTTTAAGTTGGAATTTCCACCTACCATAATGTATTTTATAAGTATTTAAAAGGGTTTATGAACATTTTTAATTTTGTTGTGTTGGAATTTCTTTAGGGATTCTGATTAATTCTATTTTGTTACGTTTGGCTTTCTTGGATTTAAAGTTTCAACGACACTGAGGTCATGTGAAAACATTCCTGCTTTAGTGTAAAGAAAGACCCCAGATACCCTTTGTGAAACATTCCAGACACGAGCGCCTGACTAGAACCACCGACCTTCCGTAAATTAGCTTGATAGATTCCTCACATACAAAGAATCCAAAGTCATGATTGGATTTCAACTACAGCAATAAATGAAAGATGATTTGAAGTCGACGGCCTTATCCCGACTCTGCCACTATTATGTACCTCCATCACTAGAGAAGATATTGTAATTGTCTGACCTTAATTTATACTCTATAACTTTCAATATTATTTTCTTTTTCAGAAACATGAAAACTGCTATACAGGATGTCTGAAATAAAAAAAACGACTTTTAATTTAATAATGACAAAATAATCGTAACTTCAACAAAGAAGCATTCGAAATGACGCCATGATCATGATTTGATTTGAATGCTTTTGGTTCGAGATGAGAAGGGTCTTTAAACATTGCCTTTTTTCAAAATCTATGTTTTGGGTTTTCGTATCCCCGATTGCAACCGAAACCATTTGAACAACTTAATTGGTAGAAAGTCATGTAAATTTCATCACATTTAGTCAAGTAGTTATACTGAGCGGATGAGATTGCACACACATGTGTACGACAGACGGACGAATAGCCATCTTGCCAATAAGCTCACAGAGGTTTAAAAGTCTATGTAACATTCATACATTTTAGCTAGTATAATTATATAGAAAATATCGAAGTCTAAACTGTAACCGAAATCTGGGTATAAACTGTAACGAAATCGGATACAAATCGCTAGGTCTATGCTGTAACCCTGCACAAATTACCTCGCTCTATACTGTAACATTGTTTATTTTTTCAAACGCATTTTATCAACAGGAAAATAGGTTCAACTGGTCATTTACTTTTATAAACGTTTCCTAACATAAAGGACTAACGTTTTGCAGATTTACTTTTTCTAGGCATGCATAAATAATGTCGAAATTGCAGAAAAATGCGTTGGTCTCTCGATTCAAATGTTCAAACTGTCAAATCTGCAAATTTATGAGACACTATAGCGATAAATCTGCGGTGCAGGGTCTGAAGAAATATATGACTAGATACCGGATTCTGTTCCTAACAAGCAAAGCACAAAAACATCTTTTAGAAACTAAACTACTTGTAGTATGGACCGGAATAAAAATCACCTACCTCTCTTCCCAACAAATAATCCTCCATCTTTAAAATTCTATACTGTAACCGAAAAACGCGATACTGTAACACGTTCCCTACGGTGGAAAGTGTGTCTTTATGATTATTCACGAGCGAGATAACGCGATGTTTACATGTATATAAAATGACGGTAAAAATGACGCATTGTGTGATCAAAGGGGTACGGCTCATTGAATGTTCACAAAATATGTATTTGATGGTAGAAAACATTTATCCTAAGTCAGAAATGAATTCTAAGTCCATTCCCATTACACTATATACTAATATATAGCAAAGGGGTACGGCTCATTGAATGTTCACAAAATATGTATTTGATGGTAGAAAACATTTATCCTAAGTCAGAAATGAATTCTAAGTCCATTCCCATTACACTATAATATAGTTCCATTTTGGAAATGAATATGATTTTTAAAATGGTATAGTGTCTCATATTTTCATCAATTTAAAAAACAAATTGAAATGGCTTGAAGAGACAATACTCGGCGATAGCTCTTGTGGTAGCAGCAGGCAGTGATTTACGGGATACGGACAAAAGCCCCAACCCCCGACGAAAGCCCCCCCCTCTCCATCTAAAAATGACACGGTGGACAAAAGCCCCCCCCCCCCCCCATGAAATTTACACGTAGGACAAAAGCCCCCCCCCCAGAATCAAAAATACAGGGAGGACAAAGGCTCCCTCCCCCCCCCCCCCGCTTATCAAAGCTTATCAAGGAAATAAATGTGAAAGGCGCATACTTGTTTTAGATTTATTTTGATGTATAAACCAAGTTCTGGAACACTGGGCATGAGAAAAAAGATAGTAATCAGTCTGATAAAGTGTGTATTTATGATTTTTGACGAGCGAGATAACACTGAGTAGCGATGTTTACATGTATCAGTCCTACGCATAAACCCAAGATTTCCAGTTTTTCCCCAAAATTTCTTATCTATGGTCGGTGATGAGCATTTTATTATAATTACACGGCTTGTCACTGTATTACTGATAGCAGCACCCTAGAATGTTTTATGACCCTATCATGTTTCAAGGCTGGGAGACATATAGAGAACATTTTAGATGTAACGAAAAACTAAGATTTAACTTTTTAGTGTAAAGAGATACATACAATTTTTAATAATTATAGTTAAAGACAAAAAAATGGATTACATTAAAAAAGGTTTTTAATCACTTACAGCTCACAATGAAAATACTTGTGTAAATTACTTTCATATTAAAGGCATATCATACCTCGGTGATTTCCATTATTTATCTTTTTTTCAGAAGAAGCAAAATAATGTTTAGTAATAATAATAATTGATTCAAAGCATTATTGAAGCTTATCATTCAATCTAGTAGGAAAAGAGATGAATGTGATTTTTTTTAAAAAAGGTACCAAAATGATACAAGCAAAAAGTAAATACAGCTTTTAAAGTAAACTTCTAAGTTCAAAGAGGAAATATCTCTTGAAATAAGGATGCTAGAGTTATGAACATTGTCATGCATGATGTAAGTAATGACAAAGGACAATTTTCTTAAGTTTAGAGTTGATGTCATTTATAATAACAAAGATAAGTCTTAGAAATACAAATGTATATTAATTTTCAATAAATCCCTAGTTCAAAAATGAAATGGAGATAATTCTAGAAATACAGGACTTGAGTTATAAATCTAATCGCACCTGATATGTGTTGATAAGAAACATTTTTATGCCGCCGAAGGGAGGCATATTAAAATCGTACCGTCCGTCTGTCTGTCTGGACGTCCGTCTGTTTGTGCATCCCCACTTCATTCGTGTCCGGACTATAACTTTGTTATGCATAAAATGATATTAAAATAACTAGGCATTAATGTCTACCACATCAAGACGATGTGTCGCGTCCAAGAATAACGTCCCTACCTCAGAGGTCAAGGTCACACTAACATTTTGAAGTTTCACTTTATCACAATAAAAGTTTATAGGTTCACACATTTGTGTCCGGAATGTAACTTTGTCATGCATGGAAGAATTTTAGAATAACTTGGCATAAATGTCTACCATATCAAGACGATGTGACGCGTCTACTTATCACGCCCCTACCTCAAAGGTCAAGGTCACACTACCATTTTGAAGTTCACTATATCAAAATTAGTGTTTATAGTTACACATATTCGTGTCCGGACTGTTACTTTGTCAGGATTACAAAATAACTAGGCATAAATATCTTCCACATCAAGACAACATGTCGGGACTGAGACCCATGTCCCTACCTTCAAGGTCAAGGTCATACTTATAGTTTGAAGGTACTCATTCTCTCGAGAAGAGTTTGAAGATACACATTAATGTCCGAACTGTAACTTTGTCATGCATGAAAAGATTTTGTAATAACTTGGCACAAATGTCTACCACATCAAGACGATGTATCGCAGCTAAGGCTCTTGTCCGTCTGTCCGTCCGTGTGTCCCCACTTAACACAACAATCATGTTCAGTATGTAACTTTGTCATGCATTGAGGGATTTTGAAATAACTTGGCACAAATGTCTATCTCATGACAACATTCTGTCGCATTCAGGAACCACGTCCCTTCTTCAAAGGTCAAGGTCACACTTATATTTTGAAGGTTCACGCTATCACAATTAGAGATTATAGGTACAATAAATTTTTGGCCGTGTACGTTGACTTTTGTGGTCACGTGACCAAAGTTGCTTACCCACGGTGTTACTTCCGCATTCCTTTATTTCAATACACACGTCAAATTAGGTCACCTAACTTAAATCAATACAGGCAATAAAACTTAAGAAGTAAAGTACGTCCGCTCAACACACACTTTTAGAACCATAAGTGCTTCGCTTATTCGCTTAAACTCAGGTGTGCCATTTCGGACGATGACATAGGGAACGTGTTACGGTATCGCGCTTTCCGGTTTATTTCTTATTTCGGGAAGACAAGTAGGTGATTTTTTTCCGGTAAATTCTACAAGAAATTTACTTTCTTAAAGATTTTTGACATTATTTAAGCATGCCTACATAAAATAAGCCAATAAAACGTTAGACCAGTTGAACCCACATAGGTAAGACGCTTTGATCTGATCTTAAAACTTATCCTCTCCGTCTAGTCCCTATTACAACCCACACAAATATGGCCACATTTAATATTAATACAATAATCATATGACACTATTACACAATTTTCATGATACCTATAGTATTAGTAATACAACAAGGGTAGCAACAGGGCTTTGATTCTGCCCAAGTTTACATTCAATGTCATAACAAAAACACTTGGTCTCGATCAATATTAAGTATTTTGTTTTATACGAACACCGAAACAGATTGTTTGGCAAATGAGTATATAGTAAGCTTTTTATAATTTTGATAGTGGAAAAAATATTGTTCTTATAAACCTTATAAAGCCTTACAGTGTTGATTTTTTTCAGGGTTGTAGTAGGGATCAGGGGCAAGATAGGGGTGGGGTGTCCAAACACTGATACTACCACCTGTACGTTGAACAATATTTATCTATGGATTTGCCATTTCCTTTTATGAACTCAGTAACGCGTTTCAGATGTTCAAATCATAGGTTAAGCGACATTATGGTATTGAGAGATTAGATAGAATATGTCCGTACTGCTTTATTATTGGTAACCCTTTAGCTATTGTAAACGAATATCATGCCTTTTTTATTTGCCCCGAATTTGATAGTATAAGACAACAATATCTGTTTAATTGGTATAAGGGAAGGCAAGCACCAGTAAATTTCTCATACCTAATGAAAACCGAGCATCATCCTACATTAAAAAAAAGTTTAGCATTGTATGAAACAAATTTATGATTAATATAGATAGGAATTGTTTGGTTTCAAGGATCTAATTTTAGACAATTACATAAATGTCTATTGTATATTCTTTCATATTGATAAAAACAAACAAAAGATTTTTCTCCAGAAAATATGCAAATGGAAACAAAAGTTTGATTTATTTTCATGCGTTAATAGTACTGTTTTTTTGTATAGTTTTTTTCAGACCTTGATACTACATGTTTTACATTAACAGATATGGTGATATGTCTTATTCTCTACCTTGTTGTACAATGTTCAATAGTATGGAATATACTACTATTTTGTATTTTATAACTAAGCAGATGTACATGTATTTTTCTGATATTATACAATGTATTGTGAATTTGGGCTGATGACATGGTTTGGAATATGTAATGACGAAATGTTGACGTTTACGAATCGTATCTTAAAATGATTTATTTTCATGAGAAAATGTAAGTTTTGTGACTTTTTAAAAAAAATTGCCGAATCTTATCGGAAAGTGTGGTCATTTTCAATCAAAATTCACGTAAAGTAAAGCTTGTACAGGGCCAGAAATTTGTAAGCATGCTCTTTTTGATGTTGACTATGAATCCATTAAATTGATTTACTCAAACACAGTTGGGATATGTTAAAAATCGATAAATACTTTCCGTCCCTCAATTGTATTTTTTTACATCGACATGTATATACTAGTACGGCTGTCGACGGTTGAGCGGTTGTCTGCCAATTAGATTGTACGGTGTGTTGTAATATTGTATATTTTTGCAAACGCGTTTGACGAATAGGATAAACGGTTCAACATTTTAAAGTTAACCTATAGCTCTTCAGCGCTTCTTATGTAAAATTCTTCCAAGTATAATTTCCAATAACCGTAAATTATACCATACCCAGACTATGGTATAATTTTCAGTTCTGAAGATCGAAGGAGTAAGTGTTTCTGGGCGGAGCTATAGGTTAAAACAGATACACCATTGGTGCGTTGACGATTTCTGGGTTTGCGTAAATTATACCATAATCACGCGACCTTTCTTATGCAACCTTCGTCTCGTGAGGTTAAGGCATAAGAAAGGTCACGTGATTATGGTATCATTTACGCAAACCCAGAAATCGTCAACACAGCAATGGTATATCTATTACATATCTGAACACAAAGGAATAAGGTATTGTAGGTTTAACTTTTGTGCTCTAGTCATGCTTCGAGCAATAATCTAGGCCTCAAAATCTTCAAGCACTACAAAGAACGGGGCCGTCAAACCTACATTTATTAACCTGATGCGCGGTGGATTGACCTTAAAATTTATGTCATAAACTGTTCCAAATATGCATCATAATGTGTGCGTTATTTGATTAATTATAGAGTGTTCATATCAATTACTAGATGTCTGGGCAGTGTCTAATTTAAAAGTGTCTGGTAAGGAATATATGTGATGATATTGCTAAACATGCGCACGAATCACATTTCATGTTCACTTAATATCAAGGCCGCGTAAAATTAATGTACATCTAAATAGTCTTTGCTTGGTTGAGGACTTGACTCAATAGAGTATTATATCCACTTCAAATTAGCAACTTACCATCATATTCCACTTTTAATTCATAATCATATCTCTATATATACTCTCTAGTTACATGAAATATACCACTTGACTAGTGGATGATCAATCACACCGCTAGCCTCGATTAGCACGAACATCTTTCATATTTGATAATAAATAGTACTACCTGTAGCTGGAATATCAAGGTCCAGTTTAGGATTTAAATAGGTGATCTATTGATCATATCATCATACTACTCTGTCTCTCCACGAAACAATGCACTACTACCTCCATCTCTCTTGAAATAATCTTTATATCTATATCCTAGGCCCATAGAGACTGCGCTATTCTTATGTAGAGAGCCAACTTTCTCCTACCTACAGTTATGTTGTAAGCAAAAACCTTTTTTGTAGTGTAAGTGGTTACACTTTTCTGGTGATAACATCCATCCTCTTATTAATCATCTATAAACATTCTATCAAAAATATTTAATTCTAATTGTACTGATTACGTACATTCATTTTCTACTTCATCAAGTCATATTGGCTGATTCCATAAATAAATATATATTATATTCTATAAAAGTATTAATAGGTCGTATATACAATATAATATTTGTTCTGTACATATTATTCAACATTTCTTTGGATGATAAATAAAGATAAACATACATGTTATATTAATTTTTATGCTCTGGTCAATTTTTATGACGCATCGTATTATTAAGAGTCCACTGCATCGCGCAATTATAAGAAGAGGGATAATCTATGTTAGTATTCACTCAGTCGAACAACGCAATACGTGTATAGACAAGTAATCTTAGACAATACGATAAAAGGAATATGATAAAATGCAATCACTAATAATGTTTTATTTGGAGTTCATCTCATTGTCCTTAGTCTTTGCGCCATACACATGAGTGTACCGAGACCTAATGTCTATAACAGTAAGACTGACAGTTTAAGTTAATATATCAGAGTCTAAATTTAGACAGTAAAATAACCGGGTCTATATCTAAGTTAATAAATACCTATCAAATCCATAACCATGCTTTATTTTTACATCAAATAGATAGCTCATCAAACGCTGAGTTTTTTCCAGCCACCAGACTAACTAAATGTTACTGTAAGTTGCAATAAAAAAGACTCATAATGCTGTGCAGCTCGTAAATTGTCCACCGAAAATTCGATTCTACGTAGTGCCTGTATCAGCTAAGGACATGCCTAATACACATCTATTTATTAGTAAAATATTTCATATATTACCAGACCATAAAATACCTTACTGGAGTTCGTAACATACTGATGGTTTTAAATTTTGCGAAAAACTCATATTGTTAAAACCATTGAAATAGTCTAGTTACTAGCAGACATTCAAGCCACATATTGATACATAAAAACAATATCTACCACAAATACAGCATCACAATCGCACGACTCCATCTGAATATACT
This sequence comes from Ruditapes philippinarum, assembly GCF_026571515.1. Classification (NCBI taxonomy): domain Eukaryota; kingdom Metazoa; phylum Mollusca; class Bivalvia; order Venerida; family Veneridae; genus Ruditapes; species Ruditapes philippinarum. Next base: position 105,635 of record NW_026865761.1, on the reverse strand, counting down.
ATATAGCAGGCGATAATGCACCAGTGTTCACTCATAGTTAAACTTTATCATAACATAGACCTAGTTCATCCTTAATGAGAACGTGAGCTGTATTAAATGGTGATAATGGAAGTATTAACCAAATATACTTTGATTTATACCCGCCTAATCTTGCATCTCTTTATTATTTAATAAAGTATTTCAGAGCTAGTTTACGTCAACTAGTTAACCACAACATACGAGCTCAACTTCCATGAATACTAAGATGCCGTTTCAGTGAATATTAAAACATACCTCAAGTATCAATAACGAAAATCTTAATACACGGTCTAATAACTCTTAGTATATTTCGATTATATAACTTAACAAATGAGAGTATCAGAAGAATAAAAACCTTACTGTCTCATCCCTGTGAATATCTGACACACCACTCACCCATCCCGCTGTTCCGCGTTTGTTTGAGTGATGCGACGTTTTGCAACAACCACACAAATGGAATGTATAACTTGTTAAACGCATAGAAACAATATGCATTTTAATCCGTTTCTTTCAAATTCGTCTTTGGGTCCTTGCGTGCGTTATTGAAATGTATATGCACAATTCATCAAAATAAATAAAGTATAAAAGTTGTACCTCCACCAGATGTCAAATTGTTCAAACATGTCTAGACAAATATCTCGACATATGGAGATCTCTCCACACTAGTAAAAAACTACTTACCCCCATGCTACACCTACTACAACTGGTCGATACTGTGCGCTTTATGTTTGCAAAGTGATCCAGGCCATTGCATTTCGATTTGACCTCTTAAACCCGAGACCATAAAAAACAAAGAGTATCTACAGCTTCATATCTCTTCGGAACATCGCGCATTTTTCTTCGTGCGGCTTTAATTAACATTTCATATAAGTAAAAACAGTGCGGAAACAAATTGAAAGGATAACTGATAAGTAACAGTCAGATTTCTACCACGAATCTGTTTCAGATGCTTGTTTATAAGACAGAAACAGAGATAATGTTAATAATCTGGAAGTTGTAATTGATAATATGACATATAATGGTCTTTCCTACTCTTTTTACCCTATGCTATGAAAAATATGTACCTCCGAACAACAATACTTTTGCAATTTATAATAGTGCCGTTGGATTAGTTGGTTTTTTTGAGGAACAATATCTCAGGTGAAATCTACAACCAAAATAATACCCACATGACCAATATAAAATTTATGTATCTGTTGGCTCTTTGTTCCAATATTGCTATTCACTTAAATTTGGTGGCCCTTTGACCTACATATAGTCGGGCACCTATAAATCCTTTCCAAGCCACATACTCCCTAGCCCAGTGTAGAATATTACTATTTGTCTCCACATCCTTAGATTTCTCAGCACGGTAAGGTCTAGACGAAAATAACACGCATACCACAGAACGGGTTCATGTGTGCTATTCATACTATTGTGCGTTCGAGGGTCCTTATCCGAAGGCTGAGCGGAAGGAGCGGTATTTCGGTCTAACCTCACCGCTTAAGAAAAACTAAGAAGTTGCAGATTGCGCACGGTAAAACATGGTCTGTCGTAAATATCAAAACAGAATTTCTGTAAGTATATGCTGAATTGCAAGGCACTTTATAATTCTAATCATCACCACATATAAAACCCTAGAAAAAAGCATCTTAATATGACTTTACTATCGTTATCCCTTTTCCTGAAGTAATAACCCAAGAAAACATGGAACAATGAACGAAACTCTTTTTTGTGCGGTAACTTGAGTGCTGGTCTCTTCAGCAAACGCACAGCAGTGTATGGGTGTCCGATTTTACTTTGACATGTTTTCAAAAGAAAGGTCTTCAAACTAATATATGGTGGCATAATTTCGCCACCAGATAACCATATAACTAACTAGTTAATTAAGAGGTTAACTAGTTACGTAACTAGTTAACCTCTTAATAAACTAGTTAGTTGTGGTTAACTAGTGACGTAACTAGTTAACTTTTTCAATAAATAAAAGATCATAGCGGGAAATAATAACTGGTTAACTACTTACATATTAGCTAGTTAATCACTTAAATAACTAGTTAGTTATGTAGTTAACTAGTTACGTAACTAGTTATCAGTTACCACTTATCCAAAATATTGCTAACTGGTATTTGGTTAACTAGTTACGTAACTAGTAACTTAATATTTAGCTGGTAAAATAATAAAATGATGGCAGTTGTAGGCACTAAAATGCATTTATTTCCCGTTATGATCTTTTATTTATTGAAAAAATTAACTAGTTACGTAACTGTTTAACCACATAACTAGCTAGTTGATTAAGAGGTTAACTAGTTACGTAACTAGTTAACCTCTTAATTAACTAGTTAGTTATATGGTTATCTGGTGGCAGAAATATGCCACCATAATGATACAATCATACTTTAACATTTTAGTTTTTCTATTGTCGTTGTTGAAAAACATTTCCTCTTTCTTAAATGCATGCAGGACTTTTTCATCATAGATAAAATCGCTAAAATTAATATACATGTATGTATTTTATTTCACCAAAAGAAATGTGAAAATGTAACAACATATATATTGCCTTAATAACATATGTTTTATCGACACATAACCTTGGCCCCATTAAAACCTGAACCTCTAATTTTAAAGATCATAGTAGGCAAAAGGAATTCTATAAATGTAGTGATATTGAAAGTTGTTTAAAAAAGGAGTTTGGTAAAGATAATTGACAAGAATGAGCAGGGTCATAAAAATGATGAAATATTAAAAAGCAACTTAAATCTAAACTGGACTGACTTTCGTCCCACGCAGATCACAAAATGTCTCGTGCTCAGAGCGAAAACATGCAATCGGAATATCTCAGTGTAATATTTGATTGTGTATAATGAACGTGTATATTTGACATCCAAAAGAAATTAGAGACTATTACGGTAAAATTATGATTGAAAAATATGTCTTGCAATCCAAATCAATTTAAAAATGCCCACTGATGTAGAACTATTAACAAATACGATATATTGAAATAAACTTAGTCAACAACTTCCATCGTTAAATAATGTAGGTTTGACGGCCCCGTTCTTTGTAGTGCTTGAGATTATTAGAAAGGGCCTAGAATTTGCGATTGCGAAATAACGGCGTCCTTATCCGAAGGTTGACGTAAAGAGTCGAAAAGATTGATTGTTTGGAACAATGGGAACATCTCGGCTATTACCATTAATAACCTCAGACTTCATGCGAATTGATTTTGTACGTTCGGTTTCTACAACGACAATAATAAGTACATGTATATTAAAAGTATACTGTTTACTGTAATGTCTAAAAATTTACTTAATTATGGGAGACTTTAATTCATTAAATTGGGATACTTCCAGCATCATTACAAGGTTTAATTTCTTAGCGTAGGTTATACAGAAATACTGTTCCGAAGTTTTACGGAAAGGACCGAGAAAATGCAATTTTGGGAAAAAACGGGGATTACCCAAAGTATTTTCCAAGAGGCCTGTATTAATCAAGCATATACAATTATTTGAATGTAAGCGTGTTTAAATTTTTAGCTCACCTGTCACAAAGTGACAGTGTGAGCTTTTGTGATCGCTTTTCGTCCGTCGTCCGTCCGTCCGTCGTCCGTTAACTTTTACTTTAAATGACATCTCCTCATAAACCACTAAGCCAATTTCATCCAAACTTGACAGGAATGTTTCTTTGGTGGTCACCTTTGAAAATTGTTCAAAGAATTTAATTCCATGCAGAACTCTGGTTGCCATGGCAACCAAAAGAAAAACTTAAAATATCTTCTTCTAAAAAACCCAAAGAGCTAGAGCTTAGATATTTGGCATGAAACATCTTCTAGTGAGTGTCTACCAAGTTTGTTCAAATAAAAGCCCTGGGGTCAAAATTGGCCCCGCCCCAGGGGGTCATTGATTTTCCCTATATGCATATAGTAAAAACTTTAAAATCTTCTTTTAAAGTACCCAAAGAGCTAGAGCTAAGATATTTAGCATGAAACATATTCTAATGGATGTCTACAAAGTTTGTTCAAATAAGAGCCCTGGGGTCAAAATTGATCCCGCCCCGGGGGTCATTGATTTTCCTTATATGTGCATAGCAAAAACTTAAATATCTTCTTTGAAAAAAACCAAATAGCTAGAGTTTAGATACTAAGCATGAAACATCTTGTAGTGAGTGTCTACCAAGTTTGTTCAAATAAAAGCCCTGGGGTCAAAATTGGCCCCGCCCCGGGGGTCATTCATTTTCCTTATATGTGTATAACAAAAACTTAAAAAATCTTCTTTGAAAAAACTCAAATAGCTAGAGTTTAGATATTAAGCACGAAGCATCTTCTAGTGAGTGTATACAAAGTTTGTTCAAATAAAAGCCCTCGGGTCAAAATAGGCCCCGCCCCGGGGGACATTGATTTTCCTTATATGTGTATAGCAAAAACTTAAAAATCTTCTTTGAAAAAACCCGAATAGCTAGAGTTTAGATATTAAGCATGAATCATTTTCTAGTAAGTGTCTACAATGATTGTTCAAATAAAAGCCCTTGGGTTAAAACTGGCCCTGCCCCAGGTGTGTCATTGTTTTTAACTATATGTGTAAAGAAAAAACTTGACCAGCTAGACCTTAGATGTTTAGCATGAAACATCTTCTAATGGGTGTCTACCAAGTTTGTTCAAATAAAAGCCCGGGGTTTAAACTGGCCCCTTCCGGGGCAGCCTATATACAGGTGAGCGACTTCAGGGCCATTATGGCCCTCTTGTTATTGTGGTGGTAGTGTTGGCAGTTCAAGGCAGCAATCCACTTAGGATTCACCAGAGCATAGTTCAGTCACCGCATCGTAACATTATTTTGGAATTAAGTGAATATTCTTTTTGAAAATTGTTCATTGTTGATGATTGCATTATTTCGTATAAGGAATAACGAAAACATAATCAGGAATTTTATAAGCATGAAACTTTTGCAATAACATGACCTTTCAATTATAAATTACTCAGTAGGGCTGTAAGAAACCGCCAAAATCTACTAACAGATATTCGCCTGCCTTTGTATCGCCTGATTCACTAACTTTTGAATTTCTATTTTTAGAGTAATTTTGAGTTAAATGTCAATATCAAAAACTAAGGTTTTACTTAAAATAAGTAACAAAACACGCCTCTGCAATAGTACTCAGTATATTTTATTGTACGAATAGAAATGTATGTTTATGTTGTATGTGAAGCTAGCAGTGCAATGTATCTCTTTCATTGTTGGGTTTTACGTGGAACCAATCCAGTGTAGGTCATACGGCGACTGGGAAGACCTCAGGTGCCTCAGATTTATTATTTCACGAACGGGCAATTGAGACGAACTACGACGTTCCGTAAACTATCTGAATAGGATCTCACAAGAAAGGTCTTAGGAACCAAAGTCCATGTCTGGCGGTAAGGAGCAAATGGTTTGAAGTCAACGACCTTAACCACTCGACCGCGGACGCCCCTATAAACATTTACTTTTTAAAATACAGCCTGATGTTTAAAATGGATTTGATATCAAATTACCTCTTCAGTAAAGTACAAATGAATGTGCATTTATGGGTATACTAGCTATTGATAGTGACACACTTTCCAACTTATGGAGAGCATTTAAACACTAGGCTATCTAATTTGTATGGGAAGGCCTTTACAAAATGAAACGCCAGTATAAATGTAACCAATGTACGAGCAATCTGAATATGACTTTCTATTATTATCCCTTTCCCTATCGTTAAAATAGACATTTTAAAAGTAAACTGACATTCAACGAACATGATGTAATTTTAGCCCAAACAGTTAGTGCGGTAACTGGAGTGCAGGTATTAGTTATCTGCACTCCAGTTACCGCACTATGCATTTATGAGTATACTATTCGCAAAGTACACCTTCATTTTTTAAAATAGATTTAATATTAAACTTCCTCTTTATTGCAATACATGTGTAAACTAGAAAGGAATAGGTAGAAAAAATACAAAACATCAGACTATTTACATGAATTCCTTCTTGCCGTCCGTAAAACAGGACTGGAGTGAACTTTCCTCCGAAATTCGAAATTTCTCATCAATATCAACTGTTAAATGTAAATTAAAACATAATTTAAAATGTCCAAATTATTTTTACATTGTGAATAGAAAACTGCAAGTTCTACACACACGGATTCACACCGGATATAGTTCACTTAATCACCATCTTTTCAGAGTTTTTTTTCATTCTGAACTATGTTGCTGTGTTGCTTAAACTACACACCATTTCGTTTTCTTTTGCCCACTTTATAATGGAATAAGAGAAAGATTCAGGAAATGCAGCGTGATGTTTAATTTCTTACCCTAAACTCCTCTTTAATTGTTTACTGTCTGAAGTCCACGAATTGCGAAAAAAGTTCTTCCTATCTTGAAGTATATACTGCGATCGATTCAGTTGGTTTCTATTTCCATGAATAGAATTTGCACGAAATGCTCTCTTTAGTCTCAATGTTACCAAGAGTACTTTCTAGTTTATCCAATACTTGTTTCACTGTGGTACCTGTCCCTTATCGTCGAAAAACATCACCTGCATTCCTTTTTTTATACTCTTCTTATTCTCAGAAATATTTGTTTATAACTACTAGCCTTCTCAAAAATTAAAGCTTCAACCTCAAACTTAAACGTAGCCCAACTAACATAACCCTTGTTATTGTCTTCACCTTGAAAACAAGGAAGTTTCGGGAAAGGGAATGATACGGAATACCTTGTCGATTCAGAAACGTCAGCACTAGTAGCAATTCCAGAAACAGAAATGCTTGCAGTAGTTTCAGAAGTAGAAACGCTAGCAATTCTCCAGATGTAGGAGGAATCGGCACCTTTAAACTATAAGTATGTTACAGGGTCTTATTATAGGATTTGATGTAGGGGACAAACACTTGCTGCATAATTTTGCAAAGGGAGAAAAATCCGCCGGTCTTGTCTGATACTTAACAAGAGAGATTACTCTATTGGTTTTACTTATGTTTACATTGATTGGAACTTTGGTCAGTACTGATTGGTTCACGGATGGTTGATTTTAAGGTAATTTTATGTCATGTGATTTCTTGATGAGTCTTTGTTATTGTGAAGAAGAGATGTTGGAGAATAAATGTTTTGTGGTCAAGTTCGTTATTTCTTAAGTTGTTATGTATTTATTCTGACTGCTGCTAAATGCTTTATTGTAAATATTGCATTATTGTGAATCTGTTCTATTTTGGTCCAGTCCATTTATTGTGAAATTTCTATATAAGTATGAGTTTCAGAATGACATGTATCTATCAAGCCACCTTTCTTTTATTCACTATCTATATTTAACCTTGCATTTAACAGTCACTGGTGTGATAGAGAGAAGGTGTAACTTATTAAATTGATGTACCCCACGTGTCCTTGCTTTCTGATTGGTCCATTTTAGATTTTTCTAACTTTGCGGAATATGACGTTTACAAAATAAAAATTTTCTAACTGAGTTAAAAAAGCGGAAGTGACGTAAATAAATAGTTCCTACTGTATGATTTGTTAAAATATATTCTAATTACTGTTTAGCTTCCAAAAAGAAAGTAAGACTGTTCCAGATACATATGTAGTTGTATTTCTTTTCACTTTGTTTGCTCGTATTAAGGTTTTTTTCTAGCCGTGAGAGAAGAACATTAATTTCTATGACGTAATTTTATTTACATAATGAGTATATATATAGACCTTCACTTTATTATTACTGCAAGTTTTGGATTATCCGGTATTAGATGCGTTATTACAAGGTAAGACAATATTATACTTAAGCTAGCATTTCTTTATTTCTTTAAGTTTTACAAAAGGTATATTTTAAATCAAACTTTATCGAAAATAAGTAATTATTATGCACTTATTAAATTACTTCCGCATTCCTTTATTTCAATACACACGTCAAATTAGGTCACCTGATTTAACTTAAATCAATACAGGCAATAAAATAAACAGAATTTTGCTTAAGAAGTAAAGTACGTCCGTTCAACACACACTTTTAGAACCATCAGTGCTTCGCTTATTCGCTTAAACTCAGGTGTGCCATTTCCGGACCATGGCATAGGAAACGTGTTACGGTATCGCGCTTTCCGGTTTATTTCTTTTCGGGAAGACAAGTAGGTGATTTTTTTCTTGGTAAATTCTACAAGAAATTTTTCTTTCTTAAAGATTTTTTTTGTGTGGTTCACTTGTAAGGAACAGGATTAGGCATTTTATCATATATTTCCTCAGACCCTGCACGGCAGCATCCACATAAATGTGCAGAATTGACAGTTTGAAAATTCGAATTGAGACCCAACGCAGTTTTCTCCCATTATGACATTATTTAAGCATGCCTACATAAAATAAGCCAATAAAACGTTAGACCAGTTGAACCCACAGAGGTAAGACGCTTTGATTTGATCTTATACCTTATCCTCTCCGTCTAGTCCTTATTACAACCCACACAAATATGGCCACATTTAATATTCATACAATAATCATATGACACTATTACACAATTTTCATGATACCTATAGTATTAGTTATACGACAAGGGCAGCAACAGGGCTTTGATTCTGCCCAAGTTTACATTCAATGTCATAACAAAAACACTTGGTCTCGATCAAGTTTTATACGAACACCGAAACAGATTGTTTGTCAAATGAGTATATAGTAAGCTTTTCACCTTTCTATAACTATAATTTTGATAGTAGAAAAAATATTGTTCTTATAAACCTTATAGTAAGCCTTACAGTGTTGATTTTTTTCAGGGTTGTAGTAGGGGTCCAGAGGCAGATAGGGGTGGGGTGTCCAAACACTGATACTACCACGTGTACGTTGAACAATATTTATCTATGGATTTGCCATTTCCTTTTATGAACTCAGTAACGCGTTTCAGATTTTCAAATCATACGTTAAGCGACATTATGGTATTGTGGGGATCAGATAGAATATGTCCGTACTGCTTTATTATTTGTAACCCTTTAGTTATTGAAAACGAATATCATGCCTTTTTTATTTGCCCCAAATTTGATAGTATAAGACAAAAATATATGTTTAATTGGTATAAGTGAAGACAAGAACCAGTAAATTTCTCATACCTAATGAAAACCGAACATCATCCTACATTAAGATAAGTTTAGCATTGTATGTAACCAAACTTATGATTAATATAGATAGGAATTGTTTGGTTTCAAAGATCTAATTCTAGACAATTACATAAATGTCTATTGTATAGTGTTTCATATTGATAAAAACAAACCAAAGATTTTTCTCCAGAAAATATGCAAATGTTAACAAAAGTTTGATTTCATGCGTTAATAGTACTGGTTTTTTGTATAGTTCTTTTTTCTGAACTTGATACTACGTGTTTTACATTAACAGATATGGTAATATGTAGTATTCTCTACTATGTTGTACAATGTTCAATAGTATGGAATATACTACTATTTTGTATTTTATAACTAATCAGATGCACATGTATTTTTCTGATATTATACAATGTATTGTGAATTTGGGCTGATGACTTGGTTTGGAATATGTAATGACAAAATGTTGACGTTTACGAATCGTATCTTAAAATGATTTATTTTCATGAGAAAATGTAAGTTTTTGTGACTTTTAATGCCGCATCTTATCGGAAAGTGTGGTCATTTTCAATAAAAATTCACATAAAGTAAAGTTTGCACAGGGCAAGAAATTTGTTAGCATGCTTTCTTGGATGTTGACTATAAATGCATTAAATGGATTTACTCAAACACAGTTGGAATATGTTAAAAATCGATAAATACTTTCCGTCCCTCAATTGTATTTTTTTGCATCGACATGTATATACTAGTACGGCTGTCGACGGTTGAGCGGTTTTCTGTCCATTAGATTGTACGGTGTGTTGTAACATTGTTTATTTTTCCAAACGCGTTTGACGAACAGGATAAACGGTTCAGCTTTATAAAGATATATATCTTAACATAAAGGAATAACGTTTTGTAGGTTTAATTTTTGTAGGCATGCTTAAATAATGTCAGAATAGGAGAGAACTGCGTTGGTCTCTCGATTTGAACTTTCAAACTGTCAAATCTGCAAATTTATGTAGATCCTGCCGTGCAGAGTCGGAAGAAATATATAAGAACATGCCGGATCCATACAAGCGAATATTTATAAAATATCTTATGGACACGATGGTTCAATAGCATTTATTCTTTCCCTTTTTATGTCTTACAAGCTGCATAAAACTTATCCTAAAACATCTTTAAGAATCTAAACTACGTACTTGTAGTATTGACCGAAAAAATACCACCTACCTGTTTTCCCGAAATTAATCCCCTATCTTGAAAATTCTATACTGTAACCGGAGAGCGCGATACTGTAGCACGTTCCCTACGGTGATGTTTTGCAAGTTGTTACCTTTTCTGATGATGTAAATCATTTTTATCAAATATTTTCAAAAAATAATAAATTGCTACTATTACTACATGTGTATTTTCTTTCTCAATTCATTTGAATATATATATATTTATTTTAAAAAGTATAGTACAAAATTCTATAAATAGTGTCGGTCATTTTACCCCTAATTTTGACCAAATTATACTTGTATGAACTGTCGACAACTTCTAGTCAAGTATTAGCATCAAAAAGTAAATGCAACAATATTTATTTATCATCTTTGCCCAGTGATACATGTGTCCGCATGATGCTTACGGTGTGCGTTTTATTCTATCAAATTTGATAGGTAAAATGGCCTTTATATATCAAATCAAACATTTTTTTTTATCAAATTGCACGCTGTTTATCGCCACAGAAATCGAAGTGTGTTGTACTTTGCCCGAAATTCATTCTACTGAGCTGAGAAAATAAAACATATTATATTATTAAAATCATATGATAACAAAATTCTGGTCGAACTATGGTTTTAATTTTGGAAAATGAATGACATCAGTTTTAGAAATCACCATAAAACAACACCACAAATACAGCATCACAAATCGCACACCTAATTAGAAGCGATGCACCAGTGTTCTAATTGTAAGCGTTAAGGTATATTTCAACCACAGTCACTTGGAGTGTGGAGCTTAAAACGCCTTTAAAATCCAAATAAAAAGTATATTTGTCAATCCCAGCACATGTACTGATCATTATATATATATATATATATATATATATATATATATATATATATATATATATATATAAACTTAATATAAGCCGTTTTGAAAACATTTCATATTCCAATATATTACCGAATGGCTCCGCCCATAGCCGACTGGTTCCCATCTTCAAAGCGCAGCGCATTTTCCACACGGCAAAGCTGGGGAGCACGTTTGAATCTATCTAGCAGCTGGGCCTTTACCGTTTTAGGGTAAAACAACACAATATGGTTTTTTGCTAGATATTTATTTTGTGTAGTATATACAATATAAATAACACAAAACAATGGGCCTGAAAGGAAAATAAGGCATTATAAATATATTACAACAATATTATTGTACTTATATTAAGAATTTACATGTACTTATTTAAATGTGATTTATCACTTTTTTATACAAACATTATAAATACAAAGCAATTTTTATTAAGTAAAAATACATATTATTATAATTTACTATTTACATGCATGTACAATATGTATATAACATACACAATAAATACAAAACATCATTATATACCTTGTGAGTGATACAAGTACCCTTTTTTCTATTTATTAATATTTTTTTTACAAACAATTGATTACTTTAACATTTAGTGTATGTGACTTGTGCTGTAAAGTTAAGGTTATATTTATGCAAGGTGTTAAGAATAGGAGAAATAGTATTTTAGATCATCCATTACAAATTATTACACAAAACCCAAAACAACTTAAGAATTAGCCCAAGACAAATAAATTTTATCATACACAGAATAGAATTCAAACTGTTTAATTTAGAGATAGATAACGAACTGTAAACCAAAAAGAATAGATACCTTAGTTTAATTTTTCTTTAAATACTTTAAATATGAAATAAGCTATTAAAGAGCAAAGCAAAAATGTTTACCTTTCTCTAGCTTTAAAACTTTGAAACTACACACCAAACCTGGTAATGTGATTACAATATAACAATACTTTTATTTTATTGGATGAAAACATACACCTGTTAACTTAGTTTATAAATAGTTAAACATGTACAATATTTTGGAATGTGTGAGAAGTTTTTACTAGTATTAAAGACCAATGATGACCTGTAAACATTAAAGGCACATTATAACCAAAAATATAAATATTTTAAAAAATAATTAAATGTTAAAATATTAGCACTGCTACATTTGTAAATGGAGTAAAACGGCGATAATCTTGATGTTTATTTCGACTGTTGCGTTTTTATTTTACCGTTGAAGTTTAAAATTGATCACCATCGTGAAGAATTATATCTTCTGTGTCGATGGACCAAAGGATTATGTGAAAATATTGGAAATGGAATAAAATACATGGTGATGTTGACGGTAGGTGTGCGGATATTTTCCGGCGAACATTTTGATCGTGTGTATTATTATAGACGTTGAAATATGAATTTTGTTTCAAAACGGCTTATATTTAGTTTTTTTGATATATATGTTCAGTACATGTGCTGGGATTGACATTACAAGATACTTCCCTCAACCTATCTACCCTGTACCTACAAAGGTCAACGCTTATTTGTTTGCAGGTTTGCATTGATTGTTGACTTGTACGGAAATAACATTACGCACTATTAATCAGGGGTCGGTGTTTAAGGGGCATTTTTATTTGATACAGGAAGAAAAAACAGAAAACGTAGCCTCGTGTTTCGATGATCTTTCTCTTTTGTGTCAAAGCCAAAAATAAAAACACGCTCCCTATCGTCACAATATAAAACCTTAGAAAAAAGCATCTTAATATGAAATTACTATCGTTAGCCCTTTCCCTGTCGTCACAAAAAGTAATAACCCAAGAAAACATGGAGCAATCAACGAAGCTCTTTTTTGTGAGGTACTTGAGTGCTGGTAAATAACACCTGCTCTTCAGCAAACGTACAGCAATGTATGGGTGTCCGATTTTACTTTGACATGTTTTCAAAAGAAAGGTCTTCAAACTATGGTATATGGTGGCATATGTCTGCCACCAGATAACCATATCACTAACTAGTTAATTAAGAGGTTAACTAGTTGCGTAACTAGTTAACCTCTTAATTAACTAGTTAGTTATCAGGTTAACTAGTTACGTAACTAGTTTTTTTTTCAATAAATAAAATATCATAACGGGAAATAAATGCATGTTAATTAAGAGGTTAACTAGTTACGAAACTAGTTAACCTCTTAATTAACTAGTTAGTCATATGGTTATCTAGTGGCAGAAATATGCCACCATAATGATACAATCATACTTTAACATTTTAGTTTTTCTATTGTCGTTGTTGAAAAACAACTCCTCTTTCTTAAATGCATGCAGGACTTATTCATTTAATTTGTGTTATCATAAATAAAATTGCTAAAATGAATATACATGTTTGTATTTTATTTCACAAAAAGAAATGTGAAAATTTAACAACACAACTTGTATATTGCCTTAATAACATATGTTTGGTATAGATAATTGATTAGAATGAGCAGAGTCATACAAATAATGAAATGTTAAAAAGTAACTTAAATCTTAACTGGACTGACTTTCTTCCCACGCAGATCACAAAATGTCCCGTGCGTAGGTCAAACCGAAATAACGCAATCGAAATATGTCGGCGTAATATTTGATTGTGTATAATGAACGTGTATATTTGACATCCAAAAGAAAATAGAAACTATTCGGTAAAATTATGATTGAAAAATATGTCTGGCAATCCAAATCAATTTTAAAATGCCCACTGATGTAGAATTATTAACAAATACGAGTTAATGTCAACAGGTAGACATTTTGTACTTCCGGTTTCTACAACCATGATAAAAAGTTTAATGTACTGTTTACTTTTTATTTAATTAAGATGGACTTTTACTCGATATATTGAAATAAACTTCCAGGGTTAAATAATGTAGGTTAAACGGCTCTGTTCTGTGTAGTGTTTGAGGGTATTAGAAAGGCCAAGAATTTGCGATTGTGAAATAACGGCGTCCTTATCCGAAGGTTGGCGTAAAGAGTCGAAAAGTTTGATTGTTCGAACAATGTACACAACTCGGCTATTACAAATAATAACGAACTGATTTTGTACTTTCGGTTTCAACAACGACAATAATAAGTACATGTATATTAAAAGTGTACTGTTTACTGTAATGTCTAAAAATTAACTTAATTGAGGTAGACTTTCATTCATTATATTGGGATACTTCGAGCATTATTACAAGGTTTAATTTCTTAGCGTAGGTTATACAGAAATACCGTTCCGAAGTTTTACGGAAAGGACCGAGAAAATGCAATTTTTGGTAAAAAACGGGGATTACCCAAAGTATTTTCCAATCAAGAATATAAAATTATTTGAATGCGAGTGCGTTTAAATTTTTATTGTGGTGGTAGTGTTGGTAGTTCAAGACAGCAATCCACATAGGATTCACCAGAGCATAGTTCAGTCACCGCATCGTAAAATTGTTTTGGAATTAAGTGAATATTCTTTTTGAAAAATCGTTCATTGTTGATGATTGCATTATTTCGTATAAGGAATAACGAGAACATAATCAGGATTTTTTATAAGTATGAAACTTTTGCAATAACATTTAACAAGGGTAATGACCTTTTAATTATAAATTACTCAGTAGGGCTGTAAGAAACCGCCAAAATCTACTAACAGATATTCGCCTGCCCTTGTATCGCCTGATTCACTAACTTTTGAATTTCTATTTTTAGAGTAATTTTGAGTTAAATTTCAATATTAAAAACTTAGGTTTTACTTAAAATAAGTAACAATACACGCCTCTTCAATAGTACTCAGTATATTTTATTGTAGGAATAGAAATGTATGTTTATGTTGTATGTGAAGCTATCAGTATTATAATTTATCTCTTTCATTGTTGGGTTTTACGTCGAACCAATCCAGTGTAGGTCATATGGCGATTGGGAAGACCTCAGGTGCCTCAGGTTTATTATTTCACGAACGGGCAATTGAGACGAACTACGTACGACGTTCCGTAAACTATCTGAATAGTATCTCACAAGAAAGGTCCTACCAAAGTCCATGTCTGGCGGTAAAGAGCAAATGGTTTGAAGTCAACGACCTTAACCACACGGCCACGGACGACCCCTAAAATTATTAAATTTTAAAAATACACCCTGATTTTTAAAATGGATTTGATATCAAATTACCTCTTCATTGCAATAAATGTGTAAAGTACAAATGAATGTGCATTTATGGGTATACTAGCTATTTGATACTGACACACTTTCCAAATTATGGAGAGCATTTAAACACTAGGCTATCTGATTTGTATGAGGAGGCCTTTACAAAATGAAACGCCAGTATAAATGTAACCAATGTACGAGCAATCTGAATATGACCTTTCTATTATTATCCCTTTCCCTATCGTTAAAATAGACATTTTAAAAGTAAACAGACATTTAACGAACATGATGTAATTTTAGCCCAAACAGATAGTGCGTTAACTGGGGTGCATGTAACTAATACCTGCACCCCAGTTAACGCACTATGCATTTATGGGTATTATATTCGCAAAGTACACCTTATTTTTTAAAAAAGATTTAATATTAAACTTCCTCTTTATTGCTATACATGTGTAAAGTAGAAAGGAATGTGTAGAAAAAATACAAAACTTCGGAATATTTACATATATTATTAAATCATCTCTGTTCATTGATCGTAATGGGATGTAGTTTAGAAATTAACTCTTGCGGAATCTTATATTATATCTACTAGCCTGTGTGTCATGCATTCCTTAATAATAATAATAATTGATACTATTAGCGAGAATGATGACTATATAAATAAATTACTGTTGGTTAATTTCATAATGCAAGTCAATACATTGTCAAGGGTGTTGCGCAAACCGATCCTGTATCTCGAAACGTATGGTGTCGCTTCTTGTGACCACAGGGAAAGTTTTATTGTTTTTGACGATGATACAAAAGAGAGAAAAACGTCCAAACACTCGACAATCCATTTGCACTCGGCGGCAACTGAATTCAGTTAACGCAGTAAATTTACAGATATGTAGAACAGTAGACACATTTTTTTTATACTGGTTGTAGAAACCGAAATTAAAAATTATCAACCTGCTGACATCTATTGAGATACATCAGTGAGCATTATGAAATTAAATATTGCCTGACATATGATCATAATAGTCTTTGTTTTCCATGGATGTCAAATATATACATTCGTTATACAAATATCAAAGACTACACGCTTTGTTTTTGTTTACATCTAAAACCACGTGTTAGAACTACTTTTAATCCGTATTAAGACGATTGTATCATAGTTTTGGGACCTTTCTGTTGAAAATGTGTCAGAGTTAAATCGTATACATATACATGCACAGTGCGTTAACTGGAGTACAGTTATTAGTTACCCGCACTCAAGAGCATGTCCATTGATTGGCTCATTTTTGCTGGGGTTTACTTATTGTGACGGCAGGGAAAGGGAAAGCGATAGAAGTATCATATTCAGATTCTCGTTAATTGGTTACTTTTTTCTGGGGTATCATATTGTGACAACAGGGAACGTGTTTTTTAAGTTTGACTATGATACAAAAGAGAGAAAAAACATCAAAACACTCGGCTATCTGATTAATACTCGTGGGCTACGCTCATCCTTACAAATAAGATTTTGTCTTGTGTTTCGATGCTCTTTCTATTACTAAGAGCCCAGATGTTCCGATTGGTATTAGTTACCCGCACTCCAGTTACCGCACTATCTGTCAGGAATATGAATGGAGCATGCTCGTTGATTGGCGGATTATTATTATTTTTTTTTTATTTATTTTTTTTTTTTTTGGGGGGGGACGTAAGGAACAGGGATAACGATAGAAAAGTCATATTAAGATGCCCCTACATTAGTTA
Organism: Ruditapes philippinarum; assembly: GCF_026571515.1. Taxonomy (NCBI): domain Eukaryota; kingdom Metazoa; phylum Mollusca; class Bivalvia; order Venerida; family Veneridae; genus Ruditapes; species Ruditapes philippinarum. The sequence continues at coordinate 88,687 of NW_026865761.1, read as the reverse complement.
CATTTTTCTGGAATTTCATATTGTGACGACAGTTAACTTTTCTTCTTCTTTTTTGCCAATGATACAATAGAGAAAATACTTAAAACACTTGGCAATCTGACTGGGGCCTCCTGTCTATTACTTGCCCCCTTTTGTATTGTTAACATATAAAACCTCGTGCTAGAACTACTTTCAGTGCGTTATAAATCCGAGATAATCATGAATAATAGCCGAGGTGTTCCAATTGTTGTTGATCGTGATCGCCAACCGAAGTGATGTTTTGATCAATAGATTTTTTCTCGATTCAAATTACCTTAATTATGAGCAGCTTGAATTGTTTTAACATTTTTTAACCAGGTTTTCCGAAGGAAAAAACTGGTTATTAGATTGAGGTATGTCGGCGGGCGGGCGTTCGGGCGGGCGTAAACAATTTCTTCTGTGCGCAACTCCTTCTAAATATCTCAACGGATTTTGACCAAACTTTCACAGAAGCTTTGTCATCAAGTGCCCTGGCGCATATTTTCGGGGTTTTGCGATTGGATAATATTTGCCTAATTATGGCCCTTTGTTTTTTTCCTTATATAGAATATATAGTGAACAATTTCTTCTGTGCGCAACTCCTCCTACATTTCTCAACGGATTTTGACCAAACTTTCACAGAAGCTTTGTCATCAAGTGCCCTGGGGCATATTGTCAGGGTTTTGGGATTGGATAATATTTGACCTAATTACGGCCTTTTGTTTTTTTTCCTTATACAGAATATATAGTGAGCAATTTCTTCTGTGCGCATCTCCTCCTACATTTATTCACGGATTTTGACCAAACTTTCACAGAAGCTTTGTCACCAAGTGCCCTGGGGCATAATGTCGGGGTTTTGCGATTGGATTATATTTGACCTAATTATTGCCCTTTGGTTTTTTTTCCTTATATAGAATATATAGTGAACAATTTCTTCTGTGCTGAACTCCCTCTACAATTCTCAACGGATTTTGTTCAAACTTTCACAGAAGCTTTGTCATCAAGTGCCCTGGCGCATATTGTCAGGGCTTTGTGATTTGATAATATTTGACCTAATTATGGTCCTTTGTTTTTTTCCTTATACAGAATATATAGTGAACAATTTCTATCGTGCTCAACTTCTCCTACATTTCTCAACGGATTTTGACCAAACTTTCACAGAAGCTTTGTTATCAAGTGCCCTGGGGCATGTTGTTGGGGTTTTGTGATTGGATAATATTTGACCTAATTATGGCCCTTTGTTTTTTTCCTTTTACAGAATTATCAATATATAGTGAACAAATTCTTCTGTGCTGAACTCGTCCTACATTTCTCAACGGATTTTGTTCAAACTTTCACAGAAGCTTTGTCATCAAGTGCCCTGGCACATATTGTCGGGGTTTTGTGATACCTAATTATGGCCCTTTGTTTTTTTCTTTATACAGAATATATATTTAACACTTCTTCAGTGGCAATTCCTCCTACATTATTTATGTTGTACATTGCACATAGTTACATTGTTTGTTGCTTGTTTTTGTATTTCAAATACAACATATTTATCTACAATGGTGATAATTGAAAACCTGGTTTCATGGCATTGCCATGTTTCTTGTTTAAACATCTTTAAAAGTAACGGGTGTTAGGCTGCAAGGCCGCTAACTTCACAAAACAGATAAAATCAAAAATGTCTCTCAAAGTATTTTTCTGCTTTTAATATCTTTAAATGAAAAAGCTATTTCTTAAGATATTCATTTAGTGCTGTTTTTTGTTTGTTTTATTTTTATGTAAAATTCTACCAGCTTTAAAACTTTAGTCGCTAGACCATCAACTTCACAAAAGTGATACAGTCAAGAACTTCTCTCAAAAAGACTTTTCTTCTTACATATCTTTTAGATAACATTATTCTTAATATTGTTATGAAATTTGAAACTGATCTTTTACTAGAAGAGTATTCTTTTAGGATGGTAAATCTGGACAATATTTCTAAGCTGGTTAAAATGTTTATGTTAACTTTTACTCATTTTTGTTGTAAAACAATTGAGTCATTAACAGTCCAGAATATTGGCACAGCTCAGTTATTTTTAGATTATGAGCATACCTCATTCCAAATTTGGAAAGGTCGCGCAGACAAAGGTCGCGCGACACTTAAGGTCGCGCAATAGGAAAGGTCGCGCAGAATCAGCTTTCCCAGGCATGCTAGTTCCAAATATGGAGAGGTCGCGCAATAAGAGGTCGCGCAGACTAAAAGTACAAGGTTTAAGTTATTTTTAGCCCTTCAGCATCTCAATTGTTGTTAACAAAGCATAATTTGGTCATATCAGATTTTATGAATGGGATTCCTTACTCACAGCTTTATCTATGTACAGGTTACTTGGTTCAAATGTTGAGCTGTATGTTGTAAAGCTGGATAGATTATATTTCTGTTGTTTAATGAATTATCAGTCAAATGTCAATCAGTAGTAAGTGTATTTGGTCTTATAAGCCATATATAGTACATATATCTTTATTACTGCAAGTATATTTTGCACTATTAAGATGCATTATTGGACAGATAATTATTATCCTATTGAGTGTTCAAACATGTAAATTTATATAACTATTATGTATTTTTGTACTAATGTTTGTATTGTACAACAGTCTGTATACCTGAACCAGTTGCAGGCCATTTTGAACATTGTTAAGGCATTGTCAGCATTTTAAAAGGTCGCGCAACATTCAGGTCGCGCAATGAGTTGTGTGCAAAACTGGAGAGGTCGCGCAATAAGAGGTCGCGCAACAGTCTACTTTTGCACACCACCCTAGCTGCGCAAACAGAAGGGTATATAAGCTGGGAACTTTTCTAGCTGGGTTAGTTTTGGAGTTTTGGAGTTTTTGAGGAGTTTTGGAGTGAGTTGGAGTTGGTTGAGTTGAGTTAGTTAGTAATTGCAGAAATGTATTTGTTGAAGTTGTTAAGGATTTTACTTTGGTTTTGACTGTTGATAGAGAATAAAATGATGCATTATTTTGATTTACTGCAATAAATATAATCCTGCTTTCACTTGGACTTGACTTGTTCATTTTACCAGCATAGAGAAATGGTTTACTTTTAAGCGAAAAAAGTGAATAAACAAAGCTTTTCACAAAAAGTGAAATGATTTCGTAACACTGGTGGCAGCGGTGGGATAAGGACTTTAACATGCTTCAGCGCAGGGATAAAGACTTTGAAATTTTCTACTTTTGAGTGTAATGGACTTACAAAATGGAAAAGGAATTAGAATCATTGCGTCAGACTGTTTCTTTGTGCTGTTTAGAAATAGGAAACATCTCCAAAGAACTAGTTAGTCATAGTGAAAATCTAACAAGTGCTTTTAGTGATTTTTGTAACAAAGTGAATGAAATTTTAGAAATGAAAAATAATGAAATCAGTGAATTAAAATCATATAATGCAAAATTACGTGCTTCTATGTTAGACGATGACACTCAGGTTTTAGAAGAAAGTCAGTAATATGGGACCTAAGAAATCTGCTAGATCTGCATCAGCATCACGTCTTGAAAATTCAGAACTTACAATGGATTTACGTCAACAACTTTCCAGAAAAATTGATGAAAATGATGATTTACAAGCTAATTTAACTGATGCATTGGCAAATATTGAGAAATTAAATGAAACTGTCAAAATTTTACAAAGTGAAAAAGTTGGATTACAAGAAATTATAGAAAGTGAAAATGAACAATTTCGAAGAGATAAGGAAAATTTGAACAGTCTATATCATACAACTCAGATGAATAGAGACAGACAAATCCAAGTATTGACAAATGAAATTGATGAATTACAAAATATTTTACAATCAAGAGATGTTGAACTTAGTCGCCTGCAGAACATTGCATTACGAGAAAGTAACCAAAGAAATTCTCGGGATTATAATGTTCCACTACCAAACCAGGTTCTTTTTGATGGTAAAACGTCATACACCGCATTCATACGTCAATTTGCTGTGTTGGCTGAAACATGCCAATGGAGTGAAAAAGAGAGGGCATTTCGCTTGCTGAATAGTCTGAGGGACGATGCAGCAGAGTTTGTATTCAACCAGGTCAGTCCTGAAACTCAACAATCTTACACACAGCTTGAGCAATGTCTAGCAGCAAGATTTGTAGAAAGACGTTCTACTGCCTCTTATCTGATGGAGCTCGAAAATGTAAAGCTTCACTCAAGGGACAAACTCGTGGAGTATGTTGCAGATATAAAGCGTCTGGTTCGAAAGGGCTACCCAACTGCAGATGATCATACTATTGGTACAATTTGTTTACGGCATTTTATTAGAGGTCTGGGTGACTCCCAGATGGCTCTGGCTATAGGGATGAAGGATCCGACCAGTATCGAAAATGCACGCGAGATTCTGGAGACGTACTATAGTTTGAAGGATGAAACTAAGGCAAACACCAAAGTTCGAATGGTTCGTCAAGGGAACAACAATGTTTCTCAAGAGCAGTTTTTGTCTTTCAAGAAAGAAATAGATAAAAAATTTGATGAGATTCTGTCTGTCATTAAAAAGCAAGATATGCAGCCAGAAAAATTCAAAAGAAGGGATTTATCTACTGTTGAGTGTTATAAGTGTCATAATTTAGGTCATTATGCACGTGATTGCACGAGTCAGCAGAGTGATAAAAATAAAGCGGAAAACTAGGTGGGACTAAGGCAGACGGCCTTGCGTTAGTCCAAAATCATAGTGAAAAAGTGATAAAAATTCATTTTAATGATACCTGCAATGGATTATCTTTGTTATTACCTGTGAAATTTGGTGATATCAGTGCAAATTTAGTAGTAGATACTGGAGCAGTTGTTACTATTGTTTCTTCTAATATCTATCATAGTGTGCCTTCTGATATTCGTCCATCATTGGAGAAAATTGATCCAAATTTTAAGCTTGAAGTTGCAAATGAAGGGTATCTCCCTATTTTAGGTAAAACTGTGATGAGTTTTAAAATTCATAAGGATATATTTAAGTTCAATGTGTTTATTGCACCAATTCAAGAAGATGGTCTTTTAGGTCTTGATTTTCTACAAGAAAATAATTTTGTGTTAAGTGCAGAAAATGGTTTGCGTCTAAATGGAAAGAAGTATCCTACGTTGATGGAATCTTCAGTTTTCAAAGTGATGCGTGTCAAAAGTTCAAAATCAGTCATTGTACCAGCAAATAGTGAAGTGATAATAGAAGGAAGTTGTTCTGGCGGCAAAATCGATACTGAGTTTGGAATTGTTACGCCATTAAAAAAGGTGATGATAGTGAAAATAGCTTAATTGTTGGCCATACGCTGGTCAACCCTCATTCTAAAAATGGTTGTGTTCCAATTCGTTTAATGAATATTAGCAATGAAAATGTAAAAATTGAAGCTAATACTACTCTTGGATATATTGAGAATGCTGAAAAAGTTAGTTTTTGTGAGAAAAATGAGTGTTTTGTTAATGAAAAGTGTGACTCAAAGCTTCCATCTCATTTAAATGAGCTTTATGAAAATTCAGTGAAAAATCTTAATTATGATCAAAGAGTGAAACTTAAGAATCTTTTGATTAAGCATTCAAATGTGTTTGCAAAGTCACCAAATGATTTCGGTCGTACATCTGTAATAAAGCACAACATCAATACTGGGGCAGCAAAGCCTATTAAGCAACGCCCTAGGCGCCCACCAAAAGCTTTCGCAAATGAAGAAGAGAAAATAATTAAAGATCAGTTAGCGGCCAATGTTATTCAGGAAAGTAATTCTCCTTGGGCGTCACCATTAGTATATGTCAGGAAACGTGATGGAACAACACGACCTTGTGTGGATTATCGTCAGCTTAACAACGTAACAGAAAAAGATGCATACCCCTTACCTAATATTAGTGATTGTTTGGAAAGTTTAGGGGGATCATCATATTTTTCGTGCTTGGATATTTTGTCAGCCTATTATCAGATTGAAGTTGATGAGGCTGATCGCCCAAAGACAGCCTTCACTACAAAATTCGGTTTATTTGAATATTTGGTAATGCCGTTCGGATTATGTAATGCACCGTCAACCTTCCAACGATGTATGGAATTAGTAATGAGAGGTCTTCAGTGGGAAATTTTGCTGATATACCTTGATGATTTGATTATTTTTGGCCGCACATTTGAAGAACATTTAGATAGGCTTGATACAGTTTTAACGCGTTTGTGTGAGTGTGGAATGAAACTGAAGCCAAGCAAATGTTTTCTGTTAAAAACTGAAGTGTCATTCTTAGGACATGTAGTTAGTAAGGAGGGAATAAGCCCTCAAAAGTCTAAAGTTAGTTGTATTGCAAATTGGGAAAGGCCGTACGATTTAACAACTCTGCGATCCTTTCTTGGTTTTTGTTCATACTACAGGATATATATTCGTGATTTTTCCACAAGAGCTAGGCCATTAAATAGGTTGTTGGAGGCCGGACAACCATTTGAATGGTCTGATGAATGTCAGAAAAGTTTCGACGATTTACGCAGTGCATTGACTGGTGATGAAGTCATGGCATACCCTCAAGATGATGGATTATTCATACTTGATTGCGATGCGTCGAATTTCGGTATAGGAGGAGTTTTGTCACAAATGCAGTTTAGTGAAAAACTTGGACAGTGTATTGAGAAGCCAATAGCATATGCGAGCAAAAGCTTGAATAAGGCTCAAAGACGCTATTGTGTAACACGTCGGGAACTGTTGGCAGTTGTTACATTTGTTACTATGTTTAAACAGTATTTGTTAGGACGTTCGTTCTTAGTGAGAAGTGATCATTCTTCATTAAGATGGATTATGTCCTTCAAAGAACCAGAAAATCAGATGGCTAGATGGCTTGAAGTGCTATCACAATATGACTTTAAGCTAGAGCATCGCAAGGGAACTAAGCATGCAAATGCTGACTTTTTGTCGAGGATTCCGTGTGACCCTTGTTCGTGTACTTGTTATAGTGGTCACTCTATTCTAAGTGAGCTTCCGTGTGGAGGTTGTAAAGAATGTGTGAAAAAGCATGAACAGTGGTCGGAACTTGCAGATTTTGATGATGTGGTTCCACTGGTGTCTAAGAAAGTCAAGCGAGTCAGAGGAAAAGGTGTTCCTGCCGACTTAATTAGGGACTGTTCTTCATCAGTGCTGAATTTTCTGTTTGTTTTTGCGTTGTATCTGGGAGCGTTTCTCAGGCAAATTGAACAGAAATTTCGTGGTTGTGAGAAATTTGTTTCTGTGAGAAGACTTAGGGCAACGGAGAAGAAACGTGCGCCTAAGTCTGGTGCTGCGGATAACATTGATTTAAGTGATGCCACCAAAGAGAAGGATATGGCACAGACATCACATGCAGGAGGTCTGTACCCAAATGGTGACATTTCTTCTGAAAAAGTGTATAAGTTCTCAAATTGGGTAGGTTCGTATACCACAAGTGAACTTATAAAAATGCAGAAAGAAGACAGTGATATAGGCAAAATCTTATTTTGGCTGTCTAGTTCTGATATTAGACCGCCACGTGACAAAGTTGCCGCTGAAAGCCCAGCGACAAGAAGTTTATGGTTGCAGTGGTCTCAGTTGTATCTTAAAGATGGAATTTTGTTTAGGAAGTTTATTCAAACAGATAATGTTACCAGTTATGATCAACTTGTGTTACCATCACTTTTACGTAATCAAGTTATTAAAGCTTCACATAATGCTATTCTATCTGGACATTTAGGGGTCAAGAAAACACTGGCAAAAATAAAAATGAACTTTTACTGGTATAAAATGTCATCTTCTGTGAAACTATGGATTAAACAATGTGCTTTCTGTGGAGCCAGAAAGAAACCAAATAAGAAAGCTAAGGCACCATTACAGGAATATTATGTTGGGTTTCCTATGGACAGAGTTTCAACAGATATTTTGGGTCCATTTCCCATTTCAGAGAGTAAAAATAGGTACATTTTAGTCGTTTTGGACAATTTTACGAAATATGTTGAATGTTACGCTATACCAGACCAACGTGCTGAAACAGTTGCAAATAAGATAGTGTTCGAGTATTTCTGTAGATTTGGATTACCGCTGGACTTACATTCAGATCAAGGAAAGAATTTTCAGTCTGAATTATTTAGACAAATGTGTTGTTTACTAGAAATAAATCAAACAAGATGTACACCATACAGAGCATCTTCTAATGGTATGGTGGAACGCTTTAATCAGTCATTGCTTAACCTTATTACTACTTATGTGAATAAAGAACAAACAAATTGGGATTTGTACTTGCCCATAATGACTAGTGCCTACAGATCAAGTGTCCATGAAAGTACTCAATATACACCTAACATGTTAATGTTTGGAAGAGAGTTTAACTTACCAGTAAATTTTCTAGTAGGACATTCTTGTCAGTCTGAAAACTTTGAGAATTATACTGACTATGTAGTTGGTTTAAATGAGAAGTTTTCAAGGATATACAGTATTGTTCGAGAGAATTTGAGTAAATCTTCACAAAGACAAAAACGTGACTATGATACAAGAATTTCCATGAATAATTATAATGTTGGGGATGTTGTTTACTGTCTTGATTCATCAAGAATTGTCGGGAAAAGTCCTAAGTTAAAGGCTGAAGTTTGGAAGGGACCATTTGTAATAACAAGAAAAATCAGTGACTTGTTATTTGAAATAACAGGATCCTCAAAATCAAAACCAAAAATTGTCCATCATGACAGGCTTAAGAAATATCAGTGTACAACTATACCACAATGGGTTGTAGGCCTGCAAAAACAGCTTACAACAACTAAAACATTAAAAAAGAACACCACTTTATTTACACCAATAAATAACAATAAGGAGGTCAGTCCCCGGAGAGGAGAAAGATGCAGGAGACATCCAGACAGGCTTTGTTATGATAACCTAAAGTAGAATGTCAAACCTAGAATTTTGCAACCCTGGAATTGAGTCACAGGTTTGGGTCAGCTTATATAAAAGGGTAATGACAGCCCACGAAAGTATTTGCAAATGTGCTTTGGTTCCATTTTAAACTGTAATTATATTGTTTGAATTCTTTAAAAATTAAGTTGTGCAGCTTTTATATGTTATTTGCTAATACGGATTGAAGCAAATACGGATTGAGAGTTATTTTTATATGCTGTGTTCTAATATATTTGAATAATATTTCTATGTCACAAGACAAAAGAAGAAAAGAATTTAAATAAGAAAAAAAAGTGCCTTGAAACATTTGAAACAGTTATGTTATTATGTTTAAGTGTGAACACTGTGGTCGTTTTTATACAATAAAATCATCATTACAAAGGCATATAATAAATGGTAACTGTAAATCTATTTCAAAAATAAACTCAAATAAAAGTATGGATGTAAAACAATGTGACAATTTCTTTGAACGCATCTGCCAAAGTGATACTTCAAGTACTGTTCCTCAGATTCAAACAGTACTCACTCAGACAACAATGGCTTGTGCTACCAGTACTGTTCCTCAGATTCAAACAGTACCCACTCAGACAACAATGGCTTGTTCAACATCTACAATAACTAGTACTTTATCTAGCACAATGATTAATCATTTACCAACACTTACTAGTACCAGCATTTCTGGAAAAACAACTTTGAATAATAACTGTGCTGTTGGTGACATGGACAGTTACGAAGTAATATCTAATGATGAGGACATTCCACATCCGACCAAGAGGCAGAAAGTGACTCACACTAAATCATGTAGCGAAATATCAGTTGAAAAACGTTTGGAAAACATTGAAAAGAAAATTGACATATTAACACAAGAAGTAAATAAAACACAATTAATATTACAGGAAGAAATAAACAATAGTGCAGCTTGCATTCAAGACTATCAAAGAACTTTAACTTCGCACATTCAAAAAGAAATTAAACATATTCAAACAGAAAAAAAACAAGCAATGAGTGACTTTCTAAAATGTCTTACTGAACTTAACAAAAGTGTGTTGGAGATTGTGAATTAAATTGAAGAGACAGGGAAAAATTGTTATGGGATTTTATCAATTGAACAGTAGAATACTTATGTTTTATATTTCATAAAAATCCGTAATGCCTATTTGTTAATTTGTTTAGTTTTGCTTATGTTTAATCTGCATAATATCATATAACACTTAGTAGTTTTTCACATGTATTGTTTAGTAACACTTAGTAGTTTTTCACATGTATTGTTTAGTACCAATATTATTCTTTTATTTTTATTTCAATTTCACTTAACAAGAGTTTTCAAGGTTTGCTTCAAATTTAAAAACTTAACATGTGTAAATTAATTGGTTTTGCTTCCGGAGTAAGCAAAGTCCAAAGGTGGGAGAGTGTTATGAAATTTGAAACTAATCTTTTACTAGAAGAGTATTCTTTTAGGATGGTAAATCTGGACAATATTTCTAAGCTGGTTAAAATGTTTATGTTAACTTTTACTCATTTTTGTTGTAAAACAATTGAGTCATTAACAGTCCAGAATATTGGCACAGCTCAGTTATTTTTAGATTATGAGCATACCTCATTCCAAATTTGGAAAGGTCGCGCAGACAAAGGTCGCGCGACACTTAAGGTCGCGCAATAGGAAAGGTCGCGCAGAATCAGCTTTCCCAGGCATGCTAGTTCCAAATATGGAGAGGTCGCGCAATAAGAGGTCGCGCAGTCTAAAAGTACAAGGTTTAAGTTATTTTTAGCCCTTCAGCATCTCAATTGTTGTTAACAAAGCATAATTTGGTCATATCAGATTTTATGAATGGGATTCCTTACTCACAGCTTTATCTATGTACAGGTTACTTGGTTCAAATGTTGAGCTGTATGTTGTAAAGCTGGAGAGATTATATTTCTGTTGTTTAATGAATTATCAGTCAGTATTATAAGTTTATAGAAATGTCAATCAGTAGTAAGTGTATTGGTCTTATAAGCCATATATAGTACATATATCTTTATTACTGCAAGTATATTTTGCACTATTAAGATGCATTATTGGACAGACAATTATTATCCTATTGAGTGTTCAAACATGTAAATTTATATAACTATTATGTATTTTTGTACTAATGTTTGTATTGTACAACAGTCTGTATACCTGAACCAGTTGCAGGCCATTTTGAACATTGTTAAGGCATTGTCAGCATTTTAAAAGGTCGCGCAACATTCAGGTCGCGCAATGAGTTGTGTGCAAAACTGGAGAGGTCGCGCAATAAGAGGTCGCGCAACAGTCTACTTTTGCACACCACCCTAGCTGCGCAAACAGAAGGGTATATAAGCTGGGAACTTTTCTATCTGGGTTAGTTTTGGAGTTTTTGGAGTTTTTGAGGAGTTTTGGAGTGAGTTGGAGTTGGTTGAGTTGAGTTAGTTAGTAATTGCAGAAATGTATTTGTTGAAGTTGTTAAGGATTTTACTTTGGTTTTGACTGTTGATAGAGAATAAAATGATGCATTATTTTGATTTACTGCAATAAATATAATCCTGCTTTCACTTGGACTTGACTTGTTCATTTTACCAGCATAGAGAAATGGTTTACTTTTAAGCGAAAAGAGTGAATAAACAAAGCTTTTCACAAAAAGTGAAATGATTTCGTAACAATATCAGTTTAATTTTTTTTACATAATTTCAATAACTTTAAAAGTATTTGCCGCCAGGCCAAGCTCACAAAAATGATATAATCAAACACTTTTCTCAGAGTGATTTTTCTTCTTATATATTCTTTAAATTACGAATAATGTCTGGAGAATGCGCCGGGTCAGACATGCTATTGTTAAAAAGTATTAACCTGATCATTTGGGATACATTATCTGGTGGTTGGTTGTGGTATTTTTAACTATATCACCAGCATAAAAGTATCTAGGTGTCGCTATACTTTTGGGAAAAGCTCAATGACAAAGTGCGGCGTCCACACGCAAAAGATATGTGGTTCGAGCCAACCTAGTTCCCACTTTTTGTTCCTTACTGCATGTGATTCCTTTCTACTTTGTTCAGCTTTGAAATGTCTGTAAATCTATGTACGGAAGTAACAGCGGCATAGACATCGAACCCGAACTGTTATGTCATGTTTGAAATGAATATGTATTGATGACATATATTAGAGTTAAAATTTTTTTAAATAAGACATGCCAAAAGAATAAATAGAAGAAGAAAAAAGGAACAATAGGAAATTTATAAAAAGGTACAATGTGCATCGAAAATGTTTTGAATATAATGCCAAAATTTAAAATAAGTCTAAGTACAACTCGTAACCTATATCAAGCGTCAATAAAAATTCACGTTTTTGTTATATTAACTGGAAAAATGTTATTGTCGCGTAGTGTGGATCAGTCAGTCAGTCAAGTCGTCCTGTCGGTAATTAGGCTGGTCCGTCCGTCTCCATCGTTACCGCTCTATAAATCATGTACCCCTTAAACAATTTTCTTCAGATTTGGACTCAGGGAAGCAGTGTACAGAACCCATGCAAACATTGTGCCAGGTTAGGTCTACGTTACCTTTGCCAAATGTCAAATGTCAGACAATTTCATAACGACTCTTTAAATCCTATTCCCTTTGAATAATTTTCTTCAAACTTGGCTCAAATGTTCATTTCAACAAGGCTTCATAACGTTTACCGCCTCTGTGCAAACTCAATGTCAAGGTCACCATTGACGGTCAAATATCAGTCAATTTTGTGTCATAAACCCCTTGGGACATTTACTTTAAACTTGGCTTACATGTTATTGTTCACCTATTTATGGCATAGTGTAAAACCAATGGTGCCAATCATAGGAACTCTGGAACAGGACCGCATATTGCGGCGCATAAATCCGAATCCGTACCGGCTTTACATATTGTTAGTCCGACCTTTGAATGTCATTTCATATTATGCGAGCGGGTGGTCTTTAATTATAAAATCTCAACTTAATATAATCTGCTAATTTAAAAATCAGTCAAATTTACGGTATATTGAAAAAAGAAAAGGTCTTTTTTATAATACCGTAAAATTTGACCAGTTTTAAAAGAGACCGATTGGGTTCAATTGATAATATATTTTTGAGGCCATATACTCGGATAATACTAAAAGATATTTAGATGTAGCAGAAATGTTTTTAAAAACCGTTACACGATCGAAAATATGCGCCGCAATCTGCGGTCCCGTTCTCGAGTTCCTATGCTGCCAATATGCACTCTCACTTGAAGGTCAACAATTTGTGTCTGTACCAAATATTCTATACTTTTCAAATGACATTTTTCAATTTGAAGTCATTTGTTTTAAAAAATAATGTTTAAATATACTACATAATCTTCATTTCTGTGGCGGCTCTAGTTAACATTGTAACCAACTGCGCTATAGACTAATGTAAAAAAGTAGCTATGTTAGTTTACTCTGACAAGAAAATAAAATCAATAAAGTTGTAAACTATGGAACGCCTGGACTGTCTTATGTTAAGAATGAATGATATACCTGGTTAAATGTCTTTCTGTTGAGTCCGAGATACAAAATGCTGGGTGGAAATCCTAATGTGCTCAGTTATTGAAGTGCTATGTTGTGTGCTGACTGTATTTTATTCAGTCTAATCAATGTATTGTCGGGTGCATAAGTCGTTATGTTCAGGTTCTTAAAACAAACAGGCATGTGGTAACACAATTATGTTGAGTTACAAAAATATGATTTGTAGGGGTGTTACAGTTATTAATGTTCGGTTATATTAAGCTGTTTGGTGCTCTTCTCAAACACGTTCAAGCAGTCCATGAAAATAAACAATTGAGTGGTACTATCATTTTGTTTGGCTTGAGGCAGTGTATTATTTTGGTGATACTTTTAATTATTTTTCGAGTTGCAATGACATGCTGTTGGGTACTTTATTCCTTCTGTTCAGTCGTGAAATAGAACTGTTAAATGGTACAATATCATTATGTTAAATGGTACTATCATTATCTTGTGTGCTGATTATATCTTCTTCAGTCAAGTCAATGTGTTGTTCGGTGCAAAGGTCGTTATGTTCAGTGTTTTTTGGTACTATTATTATGTTCAGTTCAGATGATATACAGTTCGGTGCAGAGGTCATTATGTTCAATAGTGAACACAAACTGCTGTGTGATACCATAATTATGTTGGGTTCATTCGGTTATTTTCGGGCAACAAGATGGGAGCGACTAATTTTTAATGGGTAAGGGTAGCCTGTTAAAGTCACACGTGACCACCGTAAATAAAACTTAAACTTGATCTGTTTGGTAACCTATAAGAGTCACAAATTGACACAGCAAACGAAATTTAAAATATAAAACATCATAATTATACAAGTAAGGGAACCCTATTTGAGTCACACATGACCACAGTATATGGAGCATATAAGTAAGGGTAGCGCAATAAAGTCACATATGGCCACAGTATATGCAACTTAAAATATATGTGTTGGTAACCCATTTGAGTCACACATAACCACAATAAATGGAACATAATATCTAAGTAAGGGTAGCCTATTAAAGTCACATATGGCCACAGCATATGCAACTTAAAATATATGTGCTGGTAACCCATTTGAGTCACACATAACCACAATAAATGGAACATAATATTTAAGTAAGGGAAACCTATTTGAGTCACACATGGCCACAGTATATGGAACATTAAATATAAGTAAGGGTAGTGCGATAAAGTCACACATACCCACATTATGAAGAACATTCTATATAAGTAAGGGTAACCTAATTGAGTCACACTAGGCCAAAATATATGGAACATTATGTTTAAGTAATGGAAATCTATATGAGTCACACATGACTAAAGTATATGGAACATTATATATAAATAAGGGTAGCCTAATACAATTAGACTCAAATACATTTCCCTGACTTAAACATTATGTCTAATATATTGTGGCCATTTGTGACTCAATAAGGTTTCACTTACTTATATAGAATTTTCTTTATACTTGGCCATGTTTGACTTTATTAGGCTACCATTACTTATATACAGTGTAACTTCCGAATTCCGGAACTTCTGAAATCCGGAAACTTCTAAAAACCGAACAATTGTTTCGGTCCCGATTTTTTCCCTTCTATTTTCTATTTATATACTACTTCTGAATTCCGGAACTTCTAAATTCTGAATTCCGGACAATATTTTCATAAAATTAGAGTCAAATCAATGCAATTTTACCTCCAAAAACCGGAAATATCCAAAGGTGTGAAATACATTGTATTCGTATTTAATCTCCCTGTCAATTGTTTACTAGTTAGCGGTGATCGTGTAATTTGACACGCGTTAAAATCACAAACTGTGAAATGGTATGTTTGAAGTGATGCGGTTAATTGAAGTAATTTACGGCGGTCAGTTAATTTGAAGTGTTTATTAGCGGATTAAATGACAATTAATTGGAAACAATGTATGCATCAAAAGTCTTTAGGGATTTTATTGCATTTGATGTAATAGTTTATTAACTAGCATCGGACGATATGTAAGTTTATGCAATAAACAACATTTCTACAAACTGATAAAAATTCAAAAGCATTTGCAAGTAAGATAAAAGACTATTATATATGATATTACAGTAAAGGCCACTTCTTCCTTGACATTTATTGATATTAAGTGGCTTAGTCTTGTCCGCATTATCATAAACCTCTGAATTCCGGAAACCTCTGAAATCCGAACTTTTTGACAAGTCCCATGGGTGTTAGGTTTTCGGAAGTTACACTGTATAATGTTCAATTTACTGTGGTCATGTATGTCTCAAATGGGGTTTCCATACTTATATTTAACGTTCCATATACTGTGGCCATGTGTGACTCAAAAAGATTTGCCTTACTTGTATATTATGTTTCATATTTTAAATTTCGTTTGATGTGTCCACTTGTGAGTCTAAAAAGTTACCAACACATCTATTTTTAAATTTTAATTTAGGGGTGGTCATGTGTGACTTGAACAGGCTACCCCTTACCCATTATTTTCAAGTTTTTATATACTGTGCCCATTGCTATGACTTAACAGTATAGTATAGTCATCAAATTTAACTGATAAAATACCCATTGGGGGTATTAAATATGCCATACGATCTGTCCAATTTATGAAAATATCGTTTTTAAGCTCCCGATGGATTTACGGTTGGAAGAAAATTCTTTTGGCAAATTTAGTGGTCATTAGCCTCGACGTGACCTATGGAAATTAGTTGTAGCTCCCGCCCGCCATCTTGTTTGACGCGAAGATATCCAAATAACCCCCAACATAATTGTATGACCACTCAGCGCATTGTCAATGACTTGTGCACCGAAACAGTATATATCATCTGAATCTGAACATAATGACGGTAAACACCACAACTTTGTCTTCAACCTATTGAACATAACGACTTGTGCACCAAACAGGATATCATCTGAACTGAACATAAAATGGAAAGGGTTATGACACAAACACTTCCACTACCTTGTTTGTGTTCACTACGAAACATAATGACCCTCAGCACCAAACAGGATATCATCTGAACTGAACATAAATGACCTCTGAGCAACCGAACAGTTTATCATCTGAACTGAACTTAATGACGGTATCACAAACAGTTTAAGTGTTCACTACTGAATATAATGACCTTTGCATCGAACGTTAAATCATGCTGAATTGAACAATAATGACGGTATCACACAACAAAACAATTTTGTGTTCATACTGAACATAATGACCTCTGCCACCGGAACAGTTATTCATCTGAACTGAACATAAGTGATAGTATCACACAACAGTTTGTGTCACTATGAACATAATGACATCTGCACTGAAACAGTATATCATCTGAACTGAACATAATAGATAGTACATATTCAACAGTTCTATTTTCACGACTGAACAATGTCTGAATAAAAGCACACAACGCATGTTATTGCAACTGAAAAAAGCACCCAACATCAGGTCATTGCAACTGAAAAATTAATAAAAGTATACTCCAATAATACACTGCCTCAGCCGAACGAAATGATAGTACCACAAATGATTTGATTTCATGGTTGAACAATGATGAGAAGAGCTATTTTAAGCTGAACATAACAACTGTCACACCCTACAACATATCTTTTTTAACTCAACATAATTGTGTTACCCACATGCCTGTATGTTTTTAAGAATGAACAGAAACGACTAATGCCGCCGACAATACATTTTGACTTGACTGAATAAATGTAATCAGCACAAAACATTAGACACTTCAATAACTGAGCGCATTTGGATTTTCCACCCAGTATATTGGGATTTCGACCCGCATATTATATCTCGGACATCAAACAGAAAGTGACATTTAAACCATGTATATGCAGTCATTCTAGCATAAGACAATCCAGGCGTTTCCATAGTAAACCAGTCTTCAACCACCGGATAATTATGGTATTGCCTACTGTTATGCCGATGGTAATCTGATATCAAACCGTTTGTCATAGAGTGTACATATAAATAAATGTGTTCAGATATAAGAAGTTCTTTTAAATTATTAAAGTTCAGACTTGTTTGCACAAAGTTTTTAAAATATTGATTAAATGTGAATATTTGAAATATGTAATGATATTTATGACTTGCATGTTTAAAGCGCTTTAATAAAGAATGTTTACCTTGAAAAAACAAACAAATTAATAACGTTTTTAAAAGTTTACATCAAGAAAACTATGCTGGTAAATAACTACTTTATAAGACAAGGTGGTTTTGTTTACAGCAGTCATTCAAATGTCATCAAAAGGTTTAGTAGATTTTTTTCTCTCATTAACAAATAATTACGTTTTCCGTACCCGGACACTTAATTACATCCGCTGGATTGAAGTTCATTTTAAATATTTCAAATGATGACCTTACATAACAACCCTATACGGTCTCAAACTCCGTTGTAGGTTTTCCCCTCAAATTACCGACACAATTTATTTGTAACATTGTCATTTATAAAACACATTTTATTGGATTGGTCTTCAATGGGCATATAAGTATTTCAAATATTAAGACAAATAAATGTATTATATGGGTATTCTTATAAAATATTGCTTGGGGAAAAGAAATGTTGATAATGTTTCTGAATGATTCAGTATGAACATTTATATATGAAATGAATAATAATATCTTTCTAGAAACATTAATTATCTGCTATATGTTTAATATATTTTTATATTGGATCATGTATCTCAAGCACTTGCCAACAACTTTCTATTTAACTCTTTCTTGGTTTGGTCTTATATCTGATACTTGAAATATATATCAACATAATCATTCATTGTTTAAATGAATGTCACTAAAGCAATATTAATTTATTACCTATTAAAAAAAGAGTCGGGTTGCCTTTTTTTTCAACCAAAATTAAAAATTAAGAATTTTATTTTACTTCTTGATAGGTTATATCACTTCTTTATGATTTTTATTAATCTGTCCATATTTAGAAATGTGACTTAAAACGATTAAATATTTACATGAGATTAGATTTGCACCAAAATTTAAGGAATACTGCGACTAGTCCAGATAATATATGCTTTACATTGATCAAGACGAGCTGATATATAATAATAAATTTAGATTTATGTCTTTTTTACAATTGTGTCTGTTTTGGTTTACTTTCAACAGCATCCTCTAAAATCAATAGATACCAGAAGCTGGACCAATCAACTACTATGCTGAAAAGGTCTCGAATACAATGAATCTGAACTAGATATCATCTTATAAAAGAAAATTTAATAATATGAATTTAAAGTTATAAGCTTAAAAGTATTCGTCTTCTTGGCGGTCTTTCAAAACTCTTCTGAACAGTTTCATACTAGAAAAGAAAAACTGACATGGGTCAAGTGGAACATTACCAAGCCAGATAAAAGAACAAAGTGAGAAATGAGAAGAAACGATGATAAGAAAAATACTTTCAGATATTGAAAAGGAAAAAAAGAGAAGAAAGTAAAAGAGTGTAAACATGAAAAACGCAGCTGTAAAACTTCTCCAGGAAGGCTACAAGAAAACAATGCAGAGTGACAGCTCATATTGCCAGCAAGGGTGCATTCTAAGGCCAGTTTATCCGAAACGGATAAACAAAAACACTAAACGTGGAGTTCAGATATAGCGAAGAAACGGAACAAAAAAGATACAGAAGAGCCTATGTGGAAATAAAAAATGCTACAAAACACAGACACGTGGATGAACAAGCTATGATACAGTATATCGATAAAATATTGAGAAAACGTATGCATTGCTTAGCAGCAAAATTAATGATTGAAAAAGTTGGCTTAGTGATGAAAATGCCTCAAAAGAGAGATTTGACGAGGAAAATATGGAAAATGATGTCGAGGGAAAAAACAGGGGAAATGTGCCCGTCGATTGTAAATATAAACAATCTAGGAAAAAAACTGTTCATATGTAACGGCACATTCAACAGTCACACTAGGAAAAAGTGAAGATGTATTTCCATTGTTTGAACCAAGACGGATGAAATCAAAGGTAAAGACAAGGAAACGTTTTGCCAAACACGCTTAAATGTAAAGAAGAAATGTTAGTGATCAAGGAAACCACGAATAGACTTGAAGAACTGAGAAATAAGAGTAAATATGTCTATTTAAAAGACGTGCTTGTCAATTCACTTCATTGGAAAAGGATAAATTGTCACTTTCACACTGAAGACTGCTTCGGCTAAAGACCGAGCTGGATGATCTTTTCCTAGAAAAATCGCTGTTGGTAACATCAAACTGCCGAACCTATGGCTTCGTATTTGCACTTGGGCGTCCAAGTACGCGACTTCTACATTCATCAGGAGAATCAACGTTTTTATCAAACGTATTTTAAGACACAAATTTGAAAGATGTTATTTACGAGATTGAATATTTTCAGACTGGCTACTTTAGTTTATTCCCGGACCATTTTGGAAATTGGGGTAATATAAGGCTTTCCGGCTAGGGGATTTTACTATGATATTGATGGCCGAATTAAGGTGTTTTTCGTGTAGGAAAATTTACAAGTCTTCCCATTCAATGGGTCACCATGCAAATTGCATGCAGCATCGTCATGATGGAACATCAAATTCGCAATATGGGGAATCCGACACAGTATACTTCTTGCTAACAGAAATCGTTCACAATTTGTCCACAGCTCATCAGACTTCCAACAGATACGTCTAAGATTCACGAGATACACTATCCGATTCGGGGCGACACAACAGGTACTTGCTTACGATATTTCATCTGTTTGAAATTGTAACAGTTTCGGGATAAACATAGTTAAATATTGCGTGTTTTTAGCTGATGTTTTCAAATAGTTAGATACATGTTTGAAGATTTTATACCGTATAAGTGTTTTTTTTCTGCGGGCTCCAAATTCTGCGGTTTTTCCAAATTTAGGCATGTTTTTATTTCTGCGGACTTAATTTCTGCGGCACATTCTTTTGACAAAACGTGATTTAATTTCTGCGACTCTCCTTATCTAAGTAACATTACTCTATTTCATTTTCCTGTACACATTCGTATTTGTTTATCGTCGTGACCACAAAACTGTACAGTAATTACAAACAATTATATTGTTTGCTTGCAAACAAATATAATGCGCAACAAAAGAAAGGTATGCGTATTTTGATCAGCGTGAAATGGCGTGTGAAAAATATACCCAATTTAATACCGTAAATCAGAAAACAATTAAAGTATACGACGATTATTTAGCAGTATAAGGGTTGACATGGTTTGAATGATTTAGTGATAAACAAACCTTTAGCGTATCGGCAAACACTATGAATTATATGCTGTTTAAATATATTTATTCTTAAGTTAGAATAATTAACAATAATACATCCTTACAAAAAAAACAACAGAATACCATACTTAGCAGGCAGCAGTTGTATTCAATTTGAAAACCCGCTAACCGTTATAATCCGTTATTCGTTATTACTTTAGATGAAACAGGTCATAATGTAGTGCACATATAGTACCAGGTTAAAAAACAAAAACATGGAAAAATATTCTGCGGTTTTTATTTCTGCGGTGC
Organism: Ruditapes philippinarum; assembly: GCF_026571515.1. NCBI lineage: Eukaryota > Metazoa > Mollusca > Bivalvia > Venerida > Veneridae > Ruditapes > Ruditapes philippinarum. Next base: position 67,824 of record NW_026865761.1, on the reverse strand, counting down.
TGAAACTGACCGCAGAAAACGCAGAAATAAAGTCACCGCAGAAAAACCCACTTATACGGTATAATGTATTAAATTTTCCGTACATGAAGTGTTTGATGGATATTGATAAAAAGAGTCAAAAGAAGACGTACGGACCCACATATCCCATCTAGTTTGAATTATTGATTAACAGTTCAAAAGTATGGAATATGTAACACCTGCGTAAAAAGTAACTTCTTTCTTTTTTCAGGTTATCTCAGACAACATTGTCACTAATGGAGAGGAAGTAGACGATGAGGGCATTTCTGTTAGACAATATGCAAGCCCGCAATCACAAAACGGCCAGTCAAATACTGTAGTTTCAGTGTCAGAAAGCAGCCCTAACCACCAAGAGGAAGCCCACCAATTGCACGACACAACATCTGTACAAAACAGCGAGGTATCAACCTTCCTATCATATTGTTTACAGACTTCTTCTTTGTTTTAATGAAAATGACTATGAAGTTTAAAGAAAAATCATAAGTAGACAAAAACACCCTTGAAAATCTGTTATTTGATAATTGATGGGAAAACAATGGCTAAAAGTTAGTTTCATATTTTGCAGGAGTATTCTTGTGGATACAGAAATGCTGGTAAGTAATTTGGTGTCATTATCTTAATATACATACATGTAATAGTAATTCGTTACATAAAACTAATACAATTCGGGTTAGGTAGTTAGACCTTCAATATCTGAAATATAATCAAAGTCTGCGCATATCACTTTTCTATATTGACAGAGATCGGCTATTTTGAATTATTGTAGTTTGCCTGTTATCTTAAAAAAACTTTAGTAATAATGATTATGATTTCCTTTCTTTTTTCTTTCTTTCTTTTTTTGTGTTGCGTTTTGCATAACACTAGTGAGTCTTTATGGTACTCTTTCATTGGATCACATCAAATTTATTCTAGCACGCAGGTATACACTAACAGAGAAAAAATATATATGTATACAGATAAAATCACGTGAGCACATGTCATCTTTTTCATGTTTTTATATTCGTGACTCAGGATAGCTTATTGCAATGGCAGCCCCGTTAGTTTCATTATCAAAACATAACGTTGTATTTTACCAATAGGACGTGTGCAGGAAAGAGAAAATTAATGGTTCATGAACATCTGCAGTAAGCCTCAGATTTATTATCTTTCGATCTGCGGCCATTAACTCTATATTAAAAACCATTATCTTTATTTAATCTTGTTTGCAATTCACAGGTGTGTTTCATAGACGTACAATAGATCATCCATCGTGTCAACATAATGGTTCGCAGATCCAAGGTATATGTCATATTAAACATCATGTCCTTGTTTTTTAGTTCTTAACAACGTGCCAGAGTTAAAGATCCTGTATGTTGTAATTGAGGTTTTATACCACACTTAAGTGAAAATATATATGTATATAATTATGCTTATAAAAAACATTTCAAAAATAGATTAATATGTAAAATATGTACTGCAAATATTTGTACATATAATATGTAATCATTAAAATATATGCATTCATTTCTAATTAAAAGATTTGACTTAGACTTTATAGAAAACATTTTTCTTATTATCTCCTTTTATTTACATGAAATGTTAAATTCGGTAATATCTTTATTGAAACTTACAAAATTGATAAATCTTAAATTGAGCATCATATTTATGATATTAAAGGTTACAGGATCTTTAAATCATATACCCATACATGCACATGCATGCATATACTGGAGTGCAGGAATTAGTTATCTGCACTCCAGAGTATGCCCATTGATTGGGTCTTTTTTCTGGGGTTTACTTATTGTGACAACAGAGAAAGGGATAGCGATAGAAAGATCATATTCATATGCTCGTTCAATGGTTACTTTTTTCTGGGGTGTCTTATGTGACAACAGGGAACATGTTTTCAAAAGACAAAGAACATAAAAGAACATACTTGTCTATGATGAATTTGGTTTACATATATCATGGACACATATTGCTTTGAATAAAAAAAATAAGTGTATACTTTTATCACATTTTTATTCCTTTCTCATCTCTGCATATATATGGAATACAGTAAAATTTGATTTTAATTTTTTACATTGTTTTGTAATGTGATGATAGGTAAGCCGCCAGTCAGAGAATGGTCAGAGAACTATAAAGGAAGATGTAAACCGGAAACAGGCACACGGTAAGAATAGAACTGTTTATGTGATACGAATAATGTACATCATTTTCTAAATGCGATAACCTGATTTTTTTAAACATCTGGTAAATTTGAATAAGATAACCAAAGGCCAGAGTTTTGTTTGACATCTCACAATGAAGTTCGAAAGTTGTACAAAGGTCTGCAGATCTTTTTAACACGTGAATGCTTTTTTTTTAGTAACTTGATTATATGATTAGATCTATTTACTTCCATTTATTTCTTTTCAAGACAGGTAACTTATAACAACATTAGCAAGAACTTGGCTTTAAAACGTAAATATCAGAATTTTTAAACAATTTACATGTAAAGTGGTCTGATAGTAAACAAAAAAGTTCATGTAAAATTTACACAGATAGTTTGAGTAATGTACATTGTATGTTTAAGTGATCTCAAGCACGTGCATGTTTATACAACTTTAGGCACTACCTTTTTCTGTGGGAGAGCGATGCCACATCCTCCTTGCCAAATAGAAAGTAACTTGGCAAATGATGTTAGTCCTGCATCTAATACTGTCACAAATACAGGTAAGTACATGTATGATCAATTCTGCGGATTGTTTAAAACTAAATAGATATAAATTAACTGGAGACTGCTAATAGACTTTACAGTTTTTGACTAGTTCTAATTGCTACTAAATTGCCAGACCAGTCCGTTTAACCCATAGACAACTTGCACGCGGTTATAAAAAACAGCAACATCAGATTAAAAGATAAGTGAGAACATTAACATAATATAAATTATAAGATGTGTTTAAATAAAAGCAACTTTTAGCTTTTTATGTACATTCCAAGGTCGCGATAATTTGAATGCGAATACGAGAGACGTTTTATTTTTGTTTCAAGATTTTATGACTCTTTAAATTTCAATTATATAACTAAAAGATTATGCCTCGTTTAAATTAAGAAGTGGAAATAACGTTTACTAATTGATTCTTTTTTTGCAGAGAACTTGGAAAGGGAAAACAATTACATGAGATCACGGTTGTGGTGTCGCAAGTGTCAAAGACGTCATTGTAATATAGTTATTATACCATGCGGACATATAGTTGTTTGTGATAATTGTATTGCAAACACAACAGAATGCCCAAAATGTAAAAAAATGGTCGAACGAGCACAAAGAATCAATTAATAACATTCAGTCCTTCTAAGTGAGTAATAACAAAGCATATGAACGATAAACCGTGCATTACTACTATAAACAGTCTCTATTCGCATAATAATCGAGCTAATGCAGTCACCCATTTGTCGGCGTCGGCGTCCCTGTGGTTAAGTTTTTGCGTGTAAGTTGGTATCTCCATAACTACTTTAGGGAATGGATTGAAACTTCACACACTTGTTCTCTGTGATTATCTAACATGATTGGCATAAGTCCCATAACTCTGATTTGCTTTTTTGAATATGTATGCCCCTTTTTCGACTTAGAAATTCTTGGTTAAGTTTTTGCCTGCAAGCTGGTACATGTGTGTCTCCAAAACTACTTAAGGGAATGGATTGAAACTTCACACACTTGTTCTCTGTGCTTATCTAACATGATTGGCACATGCCCCATTACTCTGATTTGCTTTTTTGCATAATTATGCCCCTTTTTGACTTAGAATTTTTTTTGTTTTTGCTTGTAAGCTGGTATCTCCATAACTACTGAAGGGTTTGTGCCTTTTTTGGAACAATTTTATAAATTCATAATAATAAAGCAGTGGTTAAGTCGATAAAATATCTTAATAACACACCTTTATAACTTTTCGGATAATTTTATGTATTCATATAGGTAAGCATTATTTTACTCAATGAAACACACTTGTGACAACTTTTCGAATAGTCGAGCGTTACTGTCCTCCGACAGTTCTTGTTTTTGGGTATGTGTTAAATAAAATATTATATAGTGTAGGTGTTGAACTTGTTGGATAAAATAATAGCTGAAGTTCGCAGAACATTTTATTCAACTCGTTCAATAAATTTTGTATTTAATCTACAATTATTCAATATCCTCCATTGATCGCCCTGTCTGATTGATAGGGGAATAGTATAGTCTGATTTTATTGACCTGTCAATTATGAATACATTATAGGACTCATTTAAATATTCGATCCCACTTCGGTTTGGTCCGTGTAGTTTACGAGAATTAATGTGGAGTATTGACAGTCACGCCAGCTTAATGTGACGGTTTTTGTTAATTCAGAATAGCACAGTCGGTTAAGAGAATGCCTGTTAATTGAGGTCTGTGGTTCGACCCTAACTGCTGCCATTGTTTTAGTACTCTTTCTTTATTTTTGCAGTATATTTAAATGGAACAGATTTGTAGTGTGTTTTACGGCATTGAAAAGACATTTATTGTTTTCAATCCGTTTTAATTTTAAACATGAATTCTTAAATCATGTCATTTAAAAAGAGTATAGACATAACAAAATTAAGTAAAACACAATAAAACAAATCGAACAACATAAAATAATCATATATAGCTTCAATAACGTTGAAAGTATTAATAAGAAAAAAAACATGGATCATCGCGGCCTCGAACTTAAAGCACGTGTGGCACTTAGATTATAACCTCGTGCTTTACCTTATTGCGTTATAACGCTGAGTGCACTTAGTTTAGAGATACAAATTAAATTAAATTCCATCGTACAGCGTACATCTTACCAAAAAAAAGAACTACATGTACCTAAGATTAATATACTGTGTGCATCCACCGTGTAATCAGTATGTAATTGACAGGTAAATAAAACCAAACAATATGAAGTGTGTAAGAATTTGTTTTGTTAAGTTTCTATTTAAAATGAATATGTACACACCAGTCTCAATTACACAAATTATGATGCTCAGCTACCAATTTTCCAGGTGACTTTTTACATACTAACATAATTATATAACTGTTTTCTTGTGTGACTTTTTATTTAAATATTTTGTATATCTATATCATAAAGTGTTTTGTTATATACTTTTAAATTAACTATTGAGAAATATTCATGAAAGAAAATGTGTATTTTCATTTCCCGTATTTTCACTGTAAAAAAAAACATTTTTCACTGCAGTAAAACATTTTTTTCCCATTTTTTCACTGGCGTCTTGTCGGACTTATTTCTTTTAAATTCTACCAGTACGAAAGTCTTTCAAATTGTAATGTTAAAAAAGAGAAATATGTATATAATAAACTGCAAATTCAAGATTTTCTATAAATAAATAAATACATGATTTATGTTCATCTTGTGGCATGGAAATTATCATATTTCACTCGTGGCTACCGCCACTCATGAATACAACGCGATGAAAATAATTATAGCAGAAACTTGAATATCCTCTATGTACTTACATTGTACAAATTTTGATTAAAAGCATGCGAATACCGAACGTTAATAGCTACAATGTATTACATCATCTGTATTAATATAGAATTTTTGTAAATTGTCAAACCGGAGGTTCCAGTATTTAACATTTTGTGATAACTTGTATTGTGCTGCTGATGCTTTTTAGAGTTTTTTCCCTCTTCTTATTTTTATTCTTGTTATTGAGATAAATTATTACTTTTTTATTCTTATTTTTTTCCGTAGGAATGTCAGTTAAAAATAAGATATATTTTAGTTTCCATCTAAACTATGTATGTTACTTTCTTGAAGTAAAAAATTAATAATGATTATTATTACCTGTATTAATTTTATCAGAACAAAGTCCAATATGACTTGAACATAACAGTTCCTCGTCATTACAAAAATATACAGCATACATTAAATACAGCAGACATACACATTTAACATTTGGTATTATGTCATACATTATTTATGTTTGTTTTTTCTGAAACTAAATGATTTATTAAAAAGTATTGCTAATCTATTCAAAGTATTATTTTTTTGTATAACATGTATTTAACAGATCGATATATTTAACCAAACTAGGATGCCTATAGTAATAACGTGGTATTTTTCGAGTCAGACCAAGTAGGACAAAATAAAACAAAATGGTATTCATCTTTTATATCGTTTACGTGTTATTGCCGATCTCAAAATGTTTCTATGTCTGCCAGTCTCTATATTTAAACGTACGGTGCGAAGACAATCATAGTTTAGCTATTGTATTTCTCAAATTCGTGCAATGCATATTTCAAAGTTAATTTAAGTTCTTTAAATAAAGATATTGAGCTTTTATTGTTGACAGTTTGACCCCAGCTATGATATAAATATCAATAAGTTTGTTCTAAATATTGGAATAAAAATATTAAGATATACAGATTCAGGAAATATCAAATTATCAACATATATAACATTCCTAAGTTATCATTAAACAACAATCGCAACTACTCGGCCCTTTCCGTCGGTCTTCGGATAAGGACCTCGAACACAATAGTATGAATACACAGAACGGATGCGGTATTCTAACCTACGCCAAGAAACAAATAGTAATTTAATGCTGGGAGTTGTTGACAAGTTTATTTCCAATATCTGTAGTAAAAGCCCACCTAAAATAAGTGAATGTATTGGTACAAAAGCAAACAATACATTATTTATACATTTATTATTATGGTTGTAGAAACCGAAAGTACAAAAAACCAACCTGTTGACATTTAGTCGGATTTGTGTAAAATTGAACATCAGTGGGCATATTAAAAAATGTCATAGTTTGGCTACATAATGTTAGTTAAGGTTTTATCAACATTTACCAAAAAGATCTACCAGTAAATATTTTGTAAACACTCCAACACCATACTTAATATAAACCCTTACATTTTTGGTAAAAAACAACACATCGATGATTTGTTAAGAATTAACTCGTAAATTTACTGGTTTATGATTTCTAAATTGGAGTCGCTTCTTATCATATTACTATTTCTAAGCTCAATAAAGTCGTCATATATATTTTTATTAATAGAAGAGTGACCGGTGATCTTCAAGTAACATTCAGCACATCATTCCCCGCTGCCAACATTTTCTTCCATTTAGAAATTTCAAGTATAAATGATAAACAAACATGCCACACAAACATTCACTAATTACTCATTGCAGACGTTTAGGCTAGATGCCTTCACCAGTGCAATATGATAACATATAGAAACCACAAAAAAAATTTATGTCATAAATAAAGCTGGTACTTGAATAAATTATTATAAATGGATAAATAGTGATTCTGATGCCTATTAGACAGTGTTAATGAAAAGAAGATAATTGACAAACATTTAATAACCATGTAACTCATTTATAAATCAAACATTGACAAAGTCACATTTACCATTAATAATTTACGATTAATAATGTGATTTTTTATATACAAAAGCAGTTTGCTTAATAAGTTTTGTTTAAATATATATAGCGTATGCTTTAAAAGACTGCATTTAGTCTTTTCTATAGATGGTGAACGCAATGTTGCAACATTTCATTTCTTTCTTTCTTTCTTTCTTATTTCTTTGTTTCTTTCGTTCGTTCGTTAGTTCGTTCAACAGAAACACATGAAAAATAGCCGACACTTCCATGCAAGTTAATTTAATTTTAGCCTTTCTTTGGCAACGCATTCGGATGTAGTAAGCTCGGAATGGGCTTAAATCATTTTAAATGTGCATGTAAAGGGACACAATAGATACTTTAAAATACAAAATAAGCTCATTACAGTTGTCGTCCCTCACTAATACATGTGTCGCTAGTAACTTGAATTGTCAACTTATTTTTTGCTTTTCTCTCAGTATCATCAGCAGTTCATGTCATATTTGTTTCATTACGTCATATTGACGGTAAAGTAATAAAGCTCTCGTGGACCCTTGTAAGCCCAGTTATAACAAACAAATACAGCTTCGGCGTAGGAAAATTAAATTTGCGTCCCCGTTGATGACTTAAATTATAAACACCCGTTAACTGTTTGCACGTAGATACGTTTGTTGTGGTATCAACAATACTATTTAACATTATATAAGCCACGTCACGACAAAACCAACATAATGCGTTTGCGACCAGCATGGATCCAGACTAGCCTGCGCATCCGCGCAGTCTGATCAGGATCGATGCTGTTCGCTATCAGTTTCTCTACTTGTAATATGGTTTGTAAGCGAACAGCATGGATCCTGATCAGACTGCGCGGATGCGCCGGCTGGTCTGGATCCATGCTGTTCGCAAACGCACTATGTTGGTTTTGTCGTGACGCGGCTCATATATAAAACGTATCCTCTTTTATATCTATACATCGGATATATTCCTATAGTCTGTCCCACCAAATTTGAAATTCCATTTTTTATTAAATATAATAGTAAAATCATTTAAATTAAAGTCATTCGTCCACGTTTAAATGTAACGATAAGGGCAGTTGACGTCACAACCGGTATAACGTTATAAACGTCGTTGATATAGCAACTAGATTAACGGTAGTGAAATTGACAGAGTTTCCTGAAGATGTTTAGTTAACTTGAAGAAATATGTCTCTAAATTAATCATGGCAACGTTTGTAACTGTCCAGTATGGAGGTATTTAGTGATTGTTTTACTTAATTTTTAAAATTTAACGACCAAATGACATAATTTTATACAAAATTGGTATTATCCCGTCTTTGTTCTCTCGGGAATATTGACATTTTTGCAACTTCCAAAAAAAATTGAATTGCATCAAGGTTTTTCTAATAAAATTTCTATTTGAAAGACCCTGTTTGCATGAAACTATGACAAATTAATTATCTTAATGTTCTGTCAAATATAATTTCTATAAAATCATTTCTAGTTATCAGAAATTTCTTGCAATTCTTAAAGTGTGTTAAATTTGGCATGTAAGTAAAGAATGGCCTTACTGGGTTAATTTTTTAGTATTTGGAAATGTGTATTATGAAAATAAAATATATCATAGTGTTTCGCACTGTGTTTCGTACTGTGTAAGTTAGTTTCTTTTACATTTGCTATCAGTTACACAAGAAAATACGCATACAAAACAAAACATATAAAGATTAGACGAAATAATTTTAGCTTAGGTAGGCAATTTTAGCTTCTTTTACGCTTACGTGTGTAAAGATATGATTGAATTGAAAATATGTTTCAAAATAGTATCTATAACTTATAAAACAACTGTCTTGAATGAAAACATAACCACACAATAGCATCTCCAGTCTGCTGGAAGGTCGTCACAAACATCAAAAGCTACAGTTGTCGTGATTCTGACAACATTGCATTAAAATAATTGAATGATTGTATGGCCGCACTGTGCATTAACAAAACGTTTTCCCACGCAGAAAACGAAGAGCTTCTTATTAACCCGAATTGCCGACAGCTGACCTTTATGGGATACTTGCGTGAGAAATGCCAGTATGATAAAAATGGTATGTCAAATTCACTGATCACTGATATTTTGTTAGTAAATAAAAATAATTTTAATTTTAATTTGACTGTTGAAAATCTTGAACTTACATTGCTTCCAGCTTCACAGACGTGAAATTGAGAAATTGAAACTGTTTCCGGCAAATATTTTGATGCGAACTGTTTATTTACCATTGTCTACATTTTATCAAATCATTAAAATCATACAAAAAACAAAATGGCAATAACAGAACTCTGGTATTTGCATGGTCTGTGTTTTGCACGCACATACATACAGCATTTCTTTGTACACTTACACATATTTATCCCCATTAGTCTTTCGTGTACATGTAATGTTAACATGTTACAATGTAGGCAAAGTATATTTTATGGCTGTACATGCATGTATATTATTTCCAGCATTTATTGACCTATTAGATGAGAATGGTAGATTGACGAACCTTCATCTCGTTAATCCACACGACAACGTACGAGACTGTTTCGAGGAAAGGATTATCTACATACCAGTAATGTTAGAAAGTAAGTATAACCTTCGCAATTAAAAAAAAATCATCTTGTTTCAATATTTTGGCATGCTCTTTCTAAGTTTATAATCTAATATATACGATAGTCTTATTTTATACATGTCTCAAAGTACTATAAAAGCATCAAATGAAGTTACAACTGTGAACCTTTATGACCGACTCACAGATTCTTGGGGTTTGGAGCTCTACTATTATAGATGTTGAAATATGATTTTTTTTCAAAACGGCTTATATTAAGTTTTTTTGATATATATGATCAGTACATGTGCTGGGATTGACAAATATGCATTTTATTTGGATTTTAAAGGCGTTTTGAGCTCCAAACCCCAAGTGTCTGTGGACCGACTTACCCCAGGAGACTCTAATTTTATCAAGTGTTAAAGAACCATTTTTCATAGTATAACGCTAACATTTAGCGCGTCTTAACAACATAAATGACGTCACATCAAAATATATGCACTGCTGTACGGAGCAGCAATTTAAAAGCGACACGGGTATGTGATAAACCATTATTCGAGATCCAAGACCAAAACACTGTTAGTGACTCGAGTTGGAGTGGTGGCGGATAGAGTTGGATATAACTTAAGATACTGGTTGTGTTGTCATACGGGCACCCAGGAATGAGGGTCTCTTTATGTATAATAATATGTACCACACATATTTCGGTTTTTAAGTGGCTCATTTACATGACACCTGAATGATATTTATGTGGTTTATATTATTTTCAGAGATACCTGATTCTGACAATTACAAGACGGTAAAACCGCAACTTGAAGACTGGGAGAAAACCTTCCCGCAACTTGAGAGTAAGATATTTAAAGTTCAAGATGTATACAGTCTCGAAATTCTACAGTATTCTTATAATCATTGATTTATTATAATAGTAAGGTCGTGATGACCAATTATGTTGTACAGACTTGAATGTACTTGTATTTACTGTGCGTATGTCCTTGTATAATTTTAAATTGAAACGTGTGAACATGAAGTCAAACGCTATGTTGGGTTTACTGGGTCCACTTTGGTTAAAAAACTCGGCGTCCGTCGCCACAAGTCAACAACTGATGTCATATCAAGACCCCCCTCCCACACCGCTACCGTTTACAGGAAAAATCGTTATCTATTTAAAGAAACTGTGTGCAGTTATAATACAGTCTACCATTTCATTTAATATGGCTATCTCTGTTCTAACATAAGAGTTCCATTCCCCGCACTGTTGACAAGTATCATTTTACAACAAATGTATATTCACTACAAGAATAAGACACTAACATCATATTTCTTTATTTTTTCATTTACAGAAAAGATTAAGATCCTTACTGGCGAGGTCAAGCGAAAAAAGAGCCCATATAGAGGTGAAACTTAATTCTTTGTTTGTTTGTTTGTTTTGGGTTTTACGTCACATCGACACAGTATAGGTCATATCGCGACGTTCCAGCTTTACGGGTGGAGGAAGACCTCAGGTGCCCTTCCGTGCATTATTTCAGGCACGAACGGGTACCCGAGTAGAACCACCGACGTTCCGTAAGCTAGCTGGATAGCTTCCTCACATGAAAGAATCCAAAGTCCCTGTCGGGATTCGAACCCACAGAGGTGAGGGGCAAGTGGTTTGAAGTCAACGACCTTAACCACTCGGCCACGGACGCCACATTTTTTCTTTTAACTACCTTTAAATCTTCATACTATTTTAGATACATATGTTCTAATATTATACTATTTTCTTAGATTTGAATCATATAATATTAGAACTGCTAACCATTCCGTTTATGTGATTTGAAACGAATATTACATGCTTATGATATTTTTTTTTAAAAAGCGACGGGACATTTTCGGTCATAACTCACGAACTTCGAGTTGTTACTTCTTAGCATATGTACAATAGTTTTATAGAGTGATCCCGCCCATGTTTAGTTTATTTCAAACCAATATCAAAATCTGTTTCAGGTCTTGGAGGAGGTCGAGTGGTGGATAGAAAGGCCTCAAGTCTCTCGAACAAATCTGATGCCGGACGCTCTCAATCTCAGTTAGGCCGACCCTCCACAATCCTACAGTCAACAACAAATACAGGAAGGAAGTCAGTCGTTGGAAATAAAGGGGAGATCAAGATGGCGTCCAAAGTAAAAGGCGGGAAAGGGAAGAAGAAATAGACACTTTTGTTTGTATTTAATTTTGTTATTAAAATGTGAATCAGGTTATATCATAAACTTATTATCATACTGTCATCGTCATGAGCGAGTAAAACAATTCAGTTTTTATAACATTTATAAGACAGATAGAGAATCAGTATAAAGTGATTATATGTTACTGTAACGTGTTGTTCTTTAAAGTAACTAATAACCATATTTAAGTCACGGTTCAGAACTGTCCACTTTTTATGAAATTTAGTGTGTAAGCGGCTGAATAGCTCAGTCAGTAGAGCCGCGGTATGGTTATCCGAGAATCCCAGGTTCGAGTTCCGGTCAGGCTGCACATTTTTCTCACCCTGTGACATTTTTTAAAACATTATACTCTAGCTTTCAGGTGAAAATACAGTCATTTTCTACCAAGAAATACAAAAACCCTATCCTAAATTCAATACTTCATATTCATTGAATAGCCTGTGTTACATGTCAAACACACTTTTTCTCCTTTTCTGCAAAACCCATTGCGAGGACGTTGTCTACATGTGTGCATTGCTTTAGTTGCTCTTGTTTTCCTTTCTCTTTCTTTTTCCTTCTTTTATTTTTGGATTCGGTTTCAAGTCCTAACGTTAACAACACTGTCACTGTCACATGGCGATTTTTCAGCTTTCCTGGCGGAGGAAGAAATTATCCGCGATCGTGATCAATTTCAGGCTGTGCCGGGCACTTGATAAGAGGTACAAAATGCAAAGTAGCTTGACAATTCGCTAAAACACGTGTGTACTGCATTTTTATAGCATCCATACAATACTCGGACGAAACTACTAAACTTTTTTTTAAATCTAGGTTGGACAAGAAACACCTTTTAAGTAAAAATGTCCCTGGGTGTTCAAATGTCAAAAACATGAAGCACAAGCAGATTGTTAAACATTTTATAGGTATAATAACTGAGTGTATGGCAGCAATATACAACACACAATACTGATCAAGTTTGGTAAATAACTACATCTACACTAACTATACATACAGTCTGAAAACAAACTCTATAATGTATTAAATCTGCACCGATATCAGCTACTTTAAATCGTTACTACAAAAAGGCGAGATCATATAAATTAAATTATAGCACTTCCAGTTAAATAGATGATACAAGGGAGACAACTGCGTGTAATAATTTTTACACAAAAAATACTTTGTTACTTCCCTTCAAACACATGTAATTGGGAATAATAAAACATTTACGTAAACAAGTATTTGTCACGTAATTATCACTTAAAGGTAAGTCTGCTAAATGTTAAAACTAACAATCTTACAAATATATAGTCTTACATTTGAAAGTTTTCATAAGAACCATTTTTGCCAGTTCTAACTTTTTTATAGATATTAAAACAATTTAAACATTTCTTTTTCAGTTTAACTCACAAGTGTTGGAGCAGTACATCTAGACCCTTGCAGAAATCATGATCACAAAATAGAAAAAATATCGCTTTTTTCGCCGATTCTTACATTTTTATTCCTTATGGTATATCAATTAGGTGTGAAGAGATGTATTGGACGTTTTAAAGTGAAAAGGCGTGATTTTAGTAGCATTCTTGTCCGGTATTTACCGGAATACGGTATTTAGTGTGCTGCTCCAACAGTTTTTAAAACAAAAATAACTTCGCTAAAACCCGTATAGCAATATCTACGGAACAATGATAGCACGATATAATATAAAGATCAACAAAACAGGAACAGGAAAACAACACATTGACATATGACTGCCCACTCATCTAAAGTTACATAGAAAATAAAACTGTGAAGTAAATATTGACCCTTCCACGATCACCGAGTATGTGCAATACTACAGGGGGTCATGGTATTTTGATACTTCTTTTTTGATTTATATACAAACAGTATAAGTCAAGTTATAGATATAAGCAGGTTTTGCAAAACAATACACTGGCATTAATCATAACAATCGTAATAAAAATATAATCATTTGTACCTTTTAGTAGTGACTGTCTAAAATAACACAAAAAAACTTCCAGGCACTCAGGTCAAAATGAACACACCTCTTTGTTACTGAATTTAGCAAAAACAAAGAAGCAAAATATCTGAACCTTTTAAAATCAATTTATCATTTTATATTTTCTGAAATTCTATTTACAATGATATAATGTTTTGTATAAATTACCCCACCCCCCACACGTCCCCTCCTATAATTATTTCCTGAATCAGATGAACATACTAAATGTAGAACTCAAATTTAAGATTTTCGCAGCTTAGATAAAAAAACTAAAAAAACTAGAAAAAAAACGGATTTCATTGATGCATAAGATTATGTCAAGTAAATTATCCAGAATAAAACATGTTACCTATATACTTAGACCAAACATTTAACAATCAAACCAGTATTTAGAAAAATACATCTGAAAGCAACTCAAAACCAAATCTTTCCTTTAATGTCATCCGTTCTTGCCAGACATCTTTCTTTTCTTTTGGATTTTTGATTCAAAAGTTTGCCACAAACAATCATGATTATGTCAGTCTAGAATCATTCTAGCCTTGCCAAAGTTCATCCCAGCCTGAGTTGCTCCTTTATTAGACCCGTATTGTAGGCCTATCACCTGTTTGCCGGCTGTCAACTGTTCCTCACTAAACGTCCGTACGTTATGCTCACACTTTTTAGGCCAGATGTCTGGTCCCTGATAACCGGGCCTACTCTGTGCCTGTAATACAAAATAAAATATCAAGGATCTAAAATGAGTTGTCATTTGAAATATAAATTAAACATAAATTTTTATGAAAAAACTTAAGGAAAATGTTAGTGGGCGAGCCTCTGGTCAGATAAATATCACATTTCTTGGGCTAGTTTCACAAAAGATGGAGTAAGGTAGGTATTTGATATAGTTTTTTTTGGACTCGGATTTTTGGACTCTCAAAAATAACAAGAGCTGTCTGTAGGACAGCACGCTCGACTATTCTAAGTGCTTGATAGTAAAAGAGCCTTTATATTGTTTAATTTTTTAAGTTCACAAAAGGGCTAATTTCTTTTTTATAAATTTATGTTATAGGCCTAAGAGAGAGTCTAATTATACAGTATTGGCTTGACTATTCGGAAGGTAATGTCACAAGGGTGTTTTATTGAGTATAATAATACTAATTACCTATGAATAAATAAATTTGACAGAAAAGCGTACAAAGGCTTGTTATTAAGATGTTTTCATTAAGTAAATCACTGCTTTATTATTATGAATGCATAAAATTGTTCCCGAAAAAAGGCACAAACCCTTCAGTAGTAATTGAGATAACAGCTTACAAGCAAAACTTTACCATGAATTTCTAAGTTGAAAAAGGGGAGAAAAATCAGCCTAAATGCAAGATAGAATTATGGGATCTTTGTCAGTGACCTACAATTATGACTCTAAATGCATATGTGTGAAGTTTTTTTTTTAATAAATATCTTTAATAGTATTGAGATATGTAAAACTTGCATTAAACATTAACCAAGAGACTAAGTAGAAAAGGGGATATGAATCAGCCTTAATGCAAGATAGAGTTATGGAACTTGGTCAGTGACATACAATTACGACCCTCCAATTATGACCCTAAGTGCATGTGTAAAGTTTCAAGTAAATATCTTTGAAGACCTTTAATCTTTAACCAAAATTTCTAAGTTTCAAAGGGGCGAATAATTCTGCAAAATATTGCAGGCAGAGTTATGCAATTTTTTTGCAAACTGATGTACATTGTTACTATAAAAAGTATTTTAAATTTCCATTGAATATCTCAAGCAATAATGAGATATTTGACTTTACAAAAACTTTAACCAAAATTTCTAAGTTTCCAAAGGGGCATAATTCTGTTAATATTGTAGGCAGAGTTATCCAACTTGTCAATCTGATGCACCTTTTTACTATAAATAAGTATTGTAAGTTTCAATTGAATATCTCAAGCAATAATTGAGATATTTGACTTTACAAAAAACTTTAACCAAAATTTCTAAGTTAAAAAGGGGCATAATTCTGTCAATATTGTAGGCAGAGTTATCCAACTTGTCAATCTGATGTACCTTGTTACTATAAATAAGTATTGTAAGTTTCAATTGAATATCTCAAGCATTGATAGAGATATTTGACTTTACAAAAAACTTTAACCAAAATTTCTAAGTTAAAAGGGGCATAATTCTGTCAATATTGTAGGCAGAGTTATCCAACTTGTCAATCTGATGAACCTTGTTACTATAAATAAGTATTGTAAGTTTCAATTGAATATCTCAAGTAATAATTGAGATATTTGACTTTACAAAAAACTTTAACCAACGCAGACGCCGACGCGGACGCTGACGCCGACGCCGACGCCGGGGCGACTACAATAGCTCTCATATTCTTCGAATAGTCGAGCTAAAAACGGGGCTAGATGGAGTACAATATGAATTTCATATAGATTTGTTTTGGATCTGAAAATGAAAACAGAGTACGATATGGATTTGATATGAAATTTTGGACCTGGAATTAAAAAACAAAAACTGAAAAAGCAAAAATGATTTTCTATTAACACACCAAAACGTTTTAAAGTTTATTGATTCTGGGGACGTCTGTGAAATGTTGAGCATTTGTCGATATGTTGAACGTCCGTGGGTTTGTTTGTTTGTTTGATTGGGCAGTATATGTCATAATTATGGCGACGCTGCAGCTTCACTGGTGCAGAAAGACCTCAGGTACCCTTCCGTGCATTATTTCAGGCACGAACGGGCATATGTGTAAAACCACCGACGTTCCGTCAGCTAGCTGAATAGCTTCGTCACATGAAAGAATTCAAATACCCTGTCGGTATTCGAACCCAAAAGGGATGAGGGACAAGTGGTTTGAAATCAACGAATTTGACCATTCGGCCACGGTTAAGGATATGTTGATTTTTTTCGCAGATATGTTGAGCATTCTTAGATATACTGAAAATTCGTGGAAATGTTCACATTTTTCTTGATTTGCTGAACGTTCGTGAATGTGCTGAACGTTAGTTGGTATGTTATAGGTTCGCAGATCTGTTGGACAATCTTGAATATATTATGTTGAAGTTCATATGGATATAATAATGTTTCAAGCGTTTGTGGATAGGTTGGGACGTTCGGTGATATGTTGAAGGTTAATGGATATGTTGAAAGTTTACAAAAATATTAAACGTTTGTAGTAATGTTGAACACTTGTGGGTATGTTAACGTTCGAAAATTTATTGAGCATTCCTGATTATGTTGAACGTTTGTGTTAATGTTGAGCGTTCATGGGTATTTTGACGTTCGTGGCTATTTTTGATTTCTTGATATGCTGCGTGTTCGTGGACACACTGAACGTTTGAAGATATGTTGAGCATTCTTTGATGGATATGTCGAACTTCATCGGATAAGCCGAGGAGTTGAATTTACGACTTATGCAATATCTCTATATAAATTTAGTTATTATGTTTTATCGTATCACTGGCATGGACAGGCAAGTTCTCAAAACGGAATGTAATAAAAGAATACTTTACCTCTATTCCTATAGCTCTTATACAAGTACACACTTGCACTAAATTAGTCCGCTCATATAAATAGTCCGTCTGGAATAAGTTTGTATCAGGAACACCATATTCTTGCGCTTTCAATAAAAATATCCCTATTCTCTCTCTTTCACGTGCCATTTTGAACGCTTGCGTATTTGTTGGTTGAAAAGTTTTTTTCGTAAAATCTATTTTCTTTCCTTCTGGTAAAAGTGCATCTATTAACCTAAAAACAACATCAAAACATAAAAAATAATAAATTGGAGATATTTATGTTTGTTTCGAACGAGTGAAAATCTTAAGAAATTTTCATCTAGTCTAATCATCTATAAAAAATGAACGGTTTTGAGCCGGATGATACAAAATCGTGAACTGATAAAAAGTCCGAGATAAATAATCACTAAGCCTTTTTGTTTATTAAAGTTTTTGTTTAAATTCAAGGGCAATCGGTTATTCTTACTTGCATAACAGCAATCCATCTTTGAGTGTATCGTGAAAACTATAAGACATTTCCCTACGGTCATCTATTTCCGGTATCTGTATATTCTCGCCAGTTATCTCCCCTATCCAGTATAAACATTTCTTCGCTTCGTCTATATCAAATTGAGAGTCGATCTAAAACCCAAAAATGCAAACAAAATCAATTAAAATAAAGATATTGTGAATCATACCGACAAATAAACTAACAATGTAAAAGCAAGAATGACACTACTTATGTAAATTGTAAGTTCAGACTTCAAAACAGTGATTTCATCGTATTGATACACTGCTGCATCATTTTCGTTAAAACTTCAACTGTCATAGCAATAACAGCCCTGTCACCATCTCTATAATATGTGAATATAAATACAATGATCAAAATATACAAAATAATTAAAAACTTTAACTTGTACCCTTTTTGTCTCGGAATGCCCGGCTAGACTGCTCTGCCAGCTGAGCATTCAAGCCGAGCATTGATTTCGCTACATATTGCTTATTCTATCTTATTACATACTTATATTCTACGTTTGTTTTATTCTACCAGTACACGTCCACTGTTCAAAAGACAACTTATATTATTGTATATCTTTTTTTCAAAAATCAAAAATAATTAAAAGCGGTGACGTGTCTCTAGACGAATTACTGTGAGATAGAAATCGGGGAAAATCTGAAGGTTTAATTTATATAAATATTATGTATTCTGTGTATTTTATTTCAGTGGGGTTTAATATCTGATCAGTCACAAAAGTTTAGCTTTTTATCTCTATATCAGACATTGTTATCTAATACTTGTGCGCCTGACTGAATTCTTGATATTTGTATTTTTTTGTAAACTTTCTTTCAGGTTGAAAAATTACTACAGTGGTATAAAATCACTATGTTAAAGCCTATGATTACACTGGTTAAATCCCCCTTTTAGTTGCAGCAGACGTTTTTTTGTTGCAGTAGCAGACGGAGCAAATTGGTCTCGTCATTAAACATGAAGATGATCAAACTGTTCGGTCTGTACGGAAAAGATACATTAACTGACAATTCATTTCAGGACCTGTTTTTATTTCCTGAATTTTATGAAAACATGACTGAAATATTGAACAATATATTTTTTCTAATTGAATCATAAATAACTTAGGTGACGGCCAGTAACCGAAAGTACATCACTATTATTAATTTCCGTACCATATAAATAAGCGCCGATATAACTATATACATGTACATGTATTGAGAGATGGAGAAGAAACGTCAACATAATATTTCAATCAACCAAGCGCGTCCAGGACTCAAACTCGGTAAACAACCGGTTCATATGCTTAAATATATCTATTGATGCCCGATTTGTATAAAAAATGAAGCTTATGTGAACATTTTTTTATTCCGTTTCCTGGATCTAACCAGTGGTGGAGTCGTATGAGGAAACTCAAGAACCGCTCATACTAACGACCTCTGGGTTGGGAGGCAGACACCTGAACCCCTAAGCCACCGCTCCTTTTTGTTTATGTATCATCACGAATTTATGAAAATCTACCCTTGCTATCCCCTATTAAACCTTTAAATTTTAGCTTCAACGGATTGCATAGATCACCAGTATTTAATCATCTATTGCATGTGCAGTTAAACTATTAGCAGCTCGGGTCTTTTGTACTTTTTGACCTCGAAATCTTACATGTAACAATGGACAATGGGTTATGGACTGTTCTACAGCTGAAGGATAACTGGTTTATATACTGCAAAATTTAGGCAACAACACATGCACATTTTCATTACCATTTTAATATATTTTTACTGTACGACCTCTTAAGATATTTAAAAAGAACATTTGTAAAGTCAACTATAGCATGACAATATTATGCAGATACATGACGAATAAATGCTTGTATTTTAAACCGATAATTGATTTACATTAAAATGCAATTCAACCTGTTCGAACACATTTCATTAAAAGTGCCGTTATTAATTTCTATTCTTAACATAAAAGGCGATTGGAATTTTAAAAGTTCTTTTTAAATCTTTTATCTTTTTTTCTTTATAGATAAAAAACACTTTATTGTAAGGTTTCAATATGTGACTATCACATTACAGTTTTATTTACAAAGTTTTTGTATTCACTTGAAAATTAAGTTTTAGATTGTTTACAAAGTTTAAGGTAGATTTGGAACACAATCAGTTTAAAACAATTAAAAGCTAATGTATATTCATAACTAGTTACTTAAGATTATTTAAGGATAGTACTAACACGTTTAGCATACATAAACAATTAACAAGGTCTATGAAATGTATAAACCCTGGATTTCGCCCGTTAATGAAATTAAGACGTAGTAACATTACAATATATGAGTCGCGTCACGACAAAACCAACATAGTGCGTTTGCGACCAGCATGGATCCAGACCAGCCTGCGCATCCGCGCAGTCTGATCAGGATCCATGCTGTTCGCTATCAGTTTCTCTACTTGTAATAGGGTTGGTAAGCAGGGCTAAGGACTGGCCTCGAGTCTTCAACGAAACTTGTCACTATGGGTTTGGGGGAAAAGGAACGTGCAATCAAACGACTGAACTTAATAATATGGTGGCTGGTTTGTGCCATGTCGTACTTTCGTTCTGCAGGGCGCTAGGCGAAAATACGACAAACTTTCGGTCCTCGGGGCGCAAGGGTTACTTTGTCGAATTTTCATGTTTTCGTCTGACGCCCCGCGGAGCGAACATACGACATGATACAAATCAGCCACCAGATAATTACAATATAAATTTAAAGAATTAAAAGAAATATTTCAATGAAGGAATGAAGTTTCTATTCAGAACAAGTTTGAAAACATTTGAATGCACCATAAATATTCGAGTAAATAAACTTGTTATTATTTCAAGTAGAATCTGTTCAGTGGAGAGTTAAACAAGTGGCTGTTAGAGTGTTTACTCAATGGAATAGACAGATCGTAAAAACAAGATACAGTCGCCGTCAAAGATTAGACTCACCTTTTAAGGCACATCTAAACTGATGAACAGTATAACTTACTGGACAGGCATTCTAATTTGACCTTTACAAACAGTTTTACAATGATGAATGCAAATACACAAATGTACATGATGCTGTTTGTATTGGAATTCGTGTTATATCTTCAGTATCATTCCAATTTTATAATGATACTGGCATTCGGTCTGTCCTACAAAGTTTTCTAGTATACTGTATCAGTATAACCTCGGAAGAGCAACACCCTTTAGAATACAAATATTTTGGTTGTTAATGAGAGGTGGTTGCGTTACAGAGGTAAAATCCATTGTAGAGTCTTACTTTTGGAAGATTTAAAATGATTGTTGTAAAGAGGTAATTGCTGTGCAGAGGGTCGGTGTGCGAAGGTTGGACGGTACTTATATCCCCGTGTTTAAGAGGCTTTCCACATCAATTAATACCTTGATTTTACCGAAATAAAACATTTTTAACATGCAAGGAAAACATATTTTCAACTTAAAATACATGTACATGTACATAGATCACTAAGACTGCAAAGACCTATTAGAATCTTATGGATTGAAAAAGAAGTCTATTACTCCTTTTACCCCTGATTTTAAATTGAAATACAAACAAAATATCGCGCAGCAACATGTACAACAACACTATCAGTGTTTTATAGTAAACAGTGGTGACATTGTTAACATTTTTATCTTTACAGTTTTACACAGCAAATGTGAAATGCAACTGGTCAAATTTCTTTTTTCACAAATTGATCACACAAACCTTTTTTTATCGGAACTGTTACTTATATCTTTTTTATGCATATATTTACCTGTATGTTGTTGTTGTTTTTTTTATATGTTTGAGTGATGGGAGTGAAAGAAGACAAACATAAATTATAATCGTAAGTTGATTAAAACTTGATTCAAACTATAAACTGCACTGTTACATACATGTATATGCTTCTACATGTAAATGGTGATGAAAAAAACAAACAATTTTAGCAAAACAACTTGTCTAGAAAGAAATGCCATCAAAAACCAGTTACACGCATACGTTACACGCATACGTTACATACATACGTTACACACATACGTTACATTCATACTTTACATATATACGTTACAAACATACGTAACACGCATACGTTATACACATAAATTACACACATACGTTATACTGTGTGTAACATATGCGTGTAACGTATGTTTATAAGTTATACACATACGTTATACGCATATGTTACACATATACGTTACACACATACGTTATACACATACGTTACACACATTCGTTATACACATTCGTTACCTACATACAAGTTACACACATACGTTATAGCATACGTTACACACATACGTTGCATGCATACGTTTACACACATACGTTACACATACACATTCGACAGATACGTTACACACATACGTTACACAGGTAAGTATTATTCAATGGTTTCATTCATAAAACAAGTAATTATTGAACGTGTTATGAATTAAACAAACTTCATTCACAGAAATCTCCCTATATAATCGCTGAGAAAATATATGATGACATAATCAATTAAGAAACAACAGTACTTATTAGCAGTGTGGTTTTTTAAAAACATTCAGATATAATTCCTGCCACCAGACGCTATAGAGATCCTTAATTCATACTGAACAGCCATTCTTTTCTTTTCTTTCGACATATGTCAAATCAAGTACTATTCAGACTGAAGTAAGGACCTCCCAGCCCTACATTACATACAAAAGTAAATTTAAAGAATTTATTTCGATTAAATCTATAAGAAAAGTGAAGAAAATCCTAACGTTTAGTTTATTTTAAGCAAGGTAAAATAAACAGAAATAGTCACGCGTTTGCATAACTAACGTATTTGAGTTGTTAGCATAAATGGCGTAGTTTAAACATTGAAACTGTCACAGTCAACATTATATATGATACTATTATACCTGATAAATATGCTACCACTGTGGGTAAAGTAAACCTACAACTATTTACATAGCCAAAAAAGTTTGCCTTTTAGCACGTTGACTTGAACAGACTTAGTGAAAAAAACATTTAGTAGCTCAACAAAGATTAAGGAAGGTAGGGCTTTGAATAAATCAAAATTTTAGATGTAATTTTAAAGCAGCATGCCTCAAGATTCATGTTAATTTTCATTAATATTTTGAAAATATATTTAAAAGTAAAATATAGTAAAGGGAGCAAAGAAAGTAATGTACACATCGATTGCAAACGACACTTAAAATTCACTTAAATTACCAAAAAGGTAATCAAAATATGCAAAAACAGTCCTTACTGCGTGACTAACGCAGTAGGAATATTATGATCTATACTGCAAAACCAGTCATGAATCGCATATTACATGTAAATTATTACTTGAATCTTAATTGTTTTACTTTTTATATAAATCTTAGTACAGCTTCATTTTTCTCAAGATTAATTTTCTTGAAATATTCTGGCTCAATTGGAGGCATGCAGATTAAAGGAAATATCGGTGTATTCATTAAAACATTAAATTAGTAACTTCTTGCAGATGACAGGAAAACCATCGCAGACTTCTATGTTCTATAAAGATAAAACAACAGTTCCACTAACACCTTCAAGAAATTAATTGATTCTTCCTTAAATGTCCGATATCGCAGTTAACAGGTGCGATAATCAATAAAATCGAAGTGTCATTGACCAAGAAATTCATGTCCTAAAATAAACACAGGACTGTAATGTTGACCTGTTAATGCTGAACAGTTGATCAGTCAAGCATTTAATTTTTAAAGGGGCATCTATTATTATTGTAAAACACATTGTCAACTGTAAGATAAAACTATTAGTACAATAGCCGGTACATGTATACAGTTATATGGGACAATTCTCTATACATGGTAAAATGCCATTTAAACGTTGTTATACTACAAAAATCTAAGTAAGTAAGTTAGTTGTTTTTTTTAAAAATAAAGTTTACTTATGTACACGTGATATTATGTTAATGAAAACAAGAAAGAACAATTACCTTTACTTGGGTATCCCTTGCTAATCCAGCTTTGGCTGCCCTGTACGACATTTTACTACTGAACTGCCTTTTTGAGACACTCCAATGAAACTTATCAGTGCGTGCGTAGTACAACAGCGTTGTTTGCTATTTATAGAACAGGACGTTACAACTGTACTGAATCGTGTACATTTGTACATGACTATGTGACATTGTCATTATTATCTGCGGTAGCTTTTTAAGAAGTTCCATGTATGTCATTTATCTGTATCAAATGCTATGTAGATCTATCTATTTAAAATGAATCAATTAAACAATGCGCTAGTACTTTTCCTGTTTATGCTCGTATCTTCAAATTGTCGCTGTGGTAAGATCGAAACAATATGATTAAACATCATCCCTGTAAACATGCAGTGGTTGGGCCAACCACGGAAAATCGTCCACGGAAAATCGTTGTTGGGCCATGGTTGGCCCAACTCTAATTAACATGTACTTTAAATGCAGTTGTTGGCCCAACGTCGAACCAACCATAAGTTAACGCCAGCGACATTTCTGCATTGGCCCAATAACGATAAATATGTACTTTAAAACAGATGTTGGGCCAATGTTTGACCAACGATACATTTTCGTCAAATATATTACTGCACCTGACCCAATTAAAATTTATTTTTTTAAAGACAGATATGCATGAAGATATTTTACTGTATATAAACAGTACACTACAATGAGTAAAGACTAAAGTTTATAAAGTTTTTTGAAGCCATGTTCAATATTGTCACATTCAAGAAATACTCATATAAATTAAATGAGAAATGTAAGAAATAATTACTTTTTGTGTCTAGAAATGACCAAAGCCCAGGCTATGCAGTAGTAGGGGATGTATCTATAGATCTATAGAAACCTTGAAAATCTGATGTATAATCTTATGGAGGGCGATCGTTGCCAAAATTCCAGACATGTAATGTGTTCCTTTTGAAAACTACTTTTGAAAATGCGAACGGGTATGTCTAGCATTTTTAATATATTCGTGCACAGCAAATGATATGCCTCTTAATCCCGTCTTTAAATTGAAGGCACCCGCTTTTAAATAACAATTTTACATGTAAATCTTAACAACGGACCTAACATTGAGAACAACAACAAATTTACAAATTCGTATCTTCCACACAAGCATTTTTGCACACTTGTTGATATCTATATGTACCTGAAAAATACAAATGAAATGTAAAACTCGAATACAGAAAATAGAACTTAATAAAACGTGTTTCCAGTCGTAGAACTACAACAGTACGTTTACACAGTAACATGTTTAAAATGACAAAAGTAGATTCACAAAGTTAAACGATTTTAACTCATGCATGACGCCCCGCCTCTCTCTGAGTATTTACGATCTTCTATTACGGTAATGTACGGACAGGTATAATACCCGTGGCCTCTCTCATAGTTCTCAATAAAGTGAAGGAAAACACGGCGTCCATTCTAACTTTTTTTATTTCTATAAAAAGTCAAATATTTTTGGTATCAAATGAAAGATTACTCCATAAGCTTTCTATGAGTGCCTCAGAAATAAAAATGAATTAAATAGATGTATTGAAATGTTTGTTTCAAAATTTTTCATTTTTCCTCTGAAAATGACACTTTCGAATTGGTTAGAAAAACACGGCGTTCCCTCCAAACTTTTTTTTTATCTCGTAATCAATTTTGATAATTTTGGATTGAAATAAAAGTGTGCTTCATACGATTTATGATATATAATTATATAATGCCTAAAAATAAGAATGAATTAAATCAAAATGAATTAACTTTTCGTTTTAAAGTTTATCATGTTACTTTCTGTAAAATAGAGAAAATAAGAATCCCTAAAGAACGCTCAAAACGACAAAATTGAGAATGTTGCAGTTGAGCCTGTTCATGGACGGTAATGGAAAGTGCAAGTTACTTTCCACGCCCCCTAGCACCGGCTTAAGCAAAATTCAATATTTAACATGAGCTGGTACAATTTTGAATTTTGAAACATCCGCAGAAGTGTTAATATGGCGATTATCATGGAACCTTCAATGTGACACGTAAGTGCCATTCCATGAAAAACGGCACATGGTCCCCAAGTAAAAAAAAACAAAACACACACTCTGAAATTCAGCAAGAGAAACATGTCGCCCCCTACTAAATCTTTATTTTATTTCTTGGTCAATTTTGATAATTTTAGTTTCAAGTCAAAGAATCCTCCATGAACTTTCTAGTGATGCCTAAAAATGAAATTTAATTACGTAGACGTATTAAAAATTTTGTTTCAAACTTATCGTTGTTTATTTTTTCTCTCTTAAAATAGAGAAAAACAGAATCCCTAAAGAAAGTTCAACACAACAATATTGAAAATGTTGCAGGCTCGGTTTGATTGAGCCTGTTCATGGACGGTACTGGAAAGTGCAAGTTACCGTCCACGCCCACCAGCACCGGCTTAAGCAGAATCCACACTCATATATTCGGCAAGAAAATCACGTCGCTTCCTTAAGATACTTTATTTAAAAAAGAAAATGAACAAGTACATTAAAAATCTGGAAATAAAGTGATCCCTCGGAAGCATTGATCACAACAAAATTACATAAGAATTGAAGACTCGGTTTGATTGAGACTGTACATGAGGGATAATGAACAAGTGCAACATCCCTCACGCCCCCTAGCACCGGCTTGAGCGGTTCTCAATTCTAAACACTTAATAGCACTGGCATCGACCAGAAAAATATAACAACACTGAAGTGAAGTACGGGACAACTTTTTACAGCTGCCACACGGCACTTGACACCTGCTGTTATGAAGTATAAAAATCTGGAAACAAAGTGAGCCCTCGGAGGCATTAATCAAAACAAAATTACATAAGAATTGCAGACTCGGTTTGATTGAGTCTGTACATGAGGGATAATGAACAAGTGCAAAAAGTTTTTATTCATACTGAAAATACCTTATTAAAGATTGTACATATGTGCTACGGATAAGTATTTTCTTGATTTAGAAAAGGAAATCTAGGTGGCCGCTTTAAAATCCTATTTTTGCAAATACTTGCATAGTTTTTGTTGAAAATGAAATTTGTGCCAATATATTTTTCAATGATACCAATAAAAATATTGGATGGTTTTTAGATTATCAATAAAATTACTCCCTTGAAGTTGGTCATTGTTTCCCCTAAAAATTTCCATATCGCCGAAGTTTCTCAGGAAAACACAATGTTAAATAATAAGTTAATGCATAAGTTTTCTTCATCATAAATGGTAAAATCAGCAATTTTCAAGTGAAGTTGCTATTGACAAAACTTTTGTAACAAATGTAACAAATATACATTGTATGTTATGAAAAATGCCGTATGTTGTCCTTAAGTTTTATTTAGAGATACGGGAGAGGCGCCGTTTTATACCTGTCCGCAATAGAAGTTCGTAAATACTCAGAGAGGGGCGGGGCGTTATGCTTGACTTAAAATCGTTTAACTTTGTGAATCTGCTTTTGTCATTTTAAACATGTTACTGTGTTGACGTACTGTTGTAGTTCTACAACTGGTAACACGTTTTCTTAAACTCTATTTTCTGTATTTAAGATTTACATTTCATTCGTATATTTCAGATCTATAAGTGTGCAAACATGCATATGTATTGCATGCAATGGAAGATACGAACTTGTGAATTTGTTGTCGTTTTAGATGTTAGGTCAGTTTATACGATCTATATGTAAACTTGTTATATAAAGGCGGGAACCTTCAATTAAAAGATTGAATTAAGAGACATATTATGTGCTATGCACGGGTACAATAAAAAATGGTAGACATACAAGTTCGCATTTTCAAAAGTAATTTTAGAAAGGAACACTTAACATGTCTGGAATTTTGGCAATGAACGCCCTCCACATAATCTAAGGCAATTATACATGTGTAAACCTCCGGAATCTTCCACTCTGAACTCTAATTAACCTCTGGTTATGTTATCAATGGATGGAAATAGGATAATTTTGGCACCACCCATCCTTTCCCTCGCTTAATTTCGAAGCTGCGTGGACGTGTTTACAGATAGATCTAACTAAATTTGTATTAGACTGCAATTTCTCAACACTGAAAAATGTAAGTAGATCTAGAGTTTTTTACTTTAATCTTTTAAATAAACCCTTATAATATAGTAATGTATTTAAACCTGCACGGAATTAGTGTTTTAAAACCTGTTATACTATCCACGTGACCAGGTCATGTGATTAATACAAAATGGCAGATTGGTAAAGTAAAATACTTATGTTTTTAGGTAAACAAGCAAGAATGAATTTGATTTTTGTATTTGTAATGAAATTAAAACCATTTAATTATATCAGTGTTTATCAGCTTAAAATATGATATGTTTATAGTTTTACATCTGAATTTATTGAGATAACTGCAAAAAAATTGCAAGTTAGTAAAAACTGACAAACTACAATTAGCACTCATACAATCTGCTCTGAGTATAAATAGGTAATGATGATTGATTATGAGTTATTTGCAAAATTCTGCTTTGTTACTGGACTTTTTAACAGTTATACACCACTCATTTTAGTAGAGTGTATACGAAATTTTAGGTTAAAATTTTTAATTATTTAAAATATTTCTGTCACTATTAAATCTATTGACTTGTAATTTAAAATATTTCTTTACTATCAAAGTCTTATCCGCTTAGCTCTATTTGCATTTTTTCAGATTTATGTGCCTTTTTACTAGTAAATTCTAATTAGTAGTGTATATTTAAATAAAATCAGTAACCTGTATAAATTTCAGATGCTGTAAGAGGAAGAAGACAGGGGTCTACTAATAATGAAATCGAGAAGACAATGAAGGAGTGGCTAAGATATGCCAAGGATAGGGAAGGCGGGTGGAGGAAGAGATTGACTTAAAAGTTGCAACAACAAAGAGAAGAAAATGAAAATGATATGTGAACAATATTTAGTAATAAATTGTAGTAATTAGTATATATTATGTTCTTTTATGAAAACAAGGCATTGGGCCAACGAAGGGCCAATGTTTATTGTAGGAAACCAGTCAGTGGGCCAACGGGGGGCCAACAAGAAGAAGGGAAACCAGTTGTTGGGCCAACAGAGAACCAACGATAGGAAGGAAAACCAGTTATTGGGCCAATGGAGGGCCAATGATAAGAGTAGGAAAGCAGTCGTTGGGCCAACCATATACCAACCGTTGGCCCAACGTTGCCCCAATTAGCAAATTGACATTGGGCCAACGTTGGCATTATGTGCTGGGCCAACAAAGCAAATGTAATTGGCCCAACGTTGGGCCAACTACTGTCTGCTATCTGGGTTATAAAAACAACTAGGAACTAAAACAGCCTTTGTTTTTTGCCAGGATAGTATACAATGCAAATTGTATATTTATTATTTTCAAATTGTGACAATCAAAATCACAGCGGTAATGGAGAAGCGTTTCCGAACCTAAATATATTCTTTTTCAAAGAAACCATGATTAAAGTAAAATGACTCAGTTTAACAATATAGTAACGGTTAATAATGTATATATGTAAAAATGCATCACATATATTATAAAGCATGATAAAATAACGAAAACTATTCTAGGCTTTGCGTAAAAATGGCAATAAACGATAATATCTCAAAACAGCACATACAAACATTACTTGTGCACGATCACATTAGATCAGCAATGGAAGGCCACGTGACGCAAATTGTGGAAGCTTCAAACGTTTCAAATTGGCCAAGACTCGATCTGTGTCTCAGAAAAATAAATCGCCAAGCCATTCTAACATTTTCTGTACGAAGAGTACAGAGTTATAGCTGCATTTCAGAAAGTTATAGGGTAAAAGCCTTTGCTGAACAGCATCCACTTCCGGATGAAACCTCGATAAAAGTAGTTCCTAATGTTGCACTATTGTCACATTTAGATAACTTTTTATTAAAATATTGTTTGCATAGTTGTCAAAAGGTTTTTGAAAGTTCAAAACTATGCATTTTCAGTTTAAAGAAACATTTCTAAACATGAAGCAAAAAATATGAAAATTACTAGTTCATTGATAAAAGCAAAACGTACACCTACGCATCAAACTTCATATCCACGCATGCGCGACATGAATTACGACACAGAAAAATTGTCAGACTCTTTATAAAAATATGTCCAACATCCAAAATAAATATTAAATCAAACAAGTTAACCTTATTTACACTTGAATTTACACTTGCATATTGTTTTTCTATTTCTGCCTAGTTATTATATGCCTAGTTATTTTAAAATCATTCAATGCATGACAAAATTACCGTCCGGACACGGATGTGTGTACCTATTTCCTCTAATTGCGATAATGTGAAACTTCAAAATGATAGTGTGACCTTGACCTTTGAGGTAGAGACGTAATTAGTGACACATCGTCTTAATGTGGTAGACATTCGTGCCAAGTTATTTCAAAATCCCTCAATGTATGACAAAGTTACAGTCCGGACAGGAATAAAGTGGGGACGCACAGACGGACGGACGGACAGACGGTGCGATTATATTATGCCTCCCTTCGGGGCATAAAAAAGCTTTTGAAAAGTAAAGATTATAATATTTCAGAAGCTTAATGGGCCTTTAATTAAGTTCTTATGTTATAACATTGTCAAATAGAACGCATTAAAATATACTGTACTATTTCATTACATATAAAGCCAACATAAAGATATAATATATATTATGCCTACTTGTATGTTGAATGTTTTATAATAATGGTGGTGATTTGTGCCATGTCCTATTTTCGCTCCGCGCGACACGAAAATACGACACAGTAAACATTATTTATTTATCAAAATAAACTATTATTATCTTATTGCTAATCACTAATTTGACATTACGATAAAATCAAATTGTTCATGAAGTTGTTGAATACTGATAAAATGTGTTTTTTCGTTATTGCCATTTTGCCCGACGCAGAAAGCGCATGCGTGAATTGCTATTTCCGTTTCTATGGAATATTGTTTTGTAAAAAGGTATATAGATATTGTTATTTAAGTATGTAAACATTGTTTTATAATGATTGAATATGCTTGTTTGGATTGACAAAAAAGTTTTATTGTTTTGCGTGTTCGGTTATTAAATATAAAACAAACACGCAAACGCACGCACACACACTCTCACGCGCGCTCCCTTAAAAAGCAAAATGATCAAATAGTAACATTCTCTTGTCTGAACTTTCTCCTTTTGCCGAACAATCAATGTAAACTGTTTTGAATTA
This sequence comes from Ruditapes philippinarum, assembly GCF_026571515.1. NCBI lineage: Eukaryota > Metazoa > Mollusca > Bivalvia > Venerida > Veneridae > Ruditapes > Ruditapes philippinarum. The sequence goes on along the minus strand of NW_026865761.1, from coordinate 36,569 downwards.
CTGAATATGTCTGTTTTATTGTAAGGAACTAGTCAAGTACAATATAAAAGATCGCTTTTTCTTCTTCTTCTAAGGTTCTAGCTTGTGCTGCTAAAATATTTTGCACGAATGTGCTAAGGGACCTTTGTTCATGTTTCTGTCCATACCAGATTAAAGTGTTGAGTGTCGGTCTGACATAAACAATGTTTCAAGTTTATTGAGAACGAAAACACAAAACAGAAATCGTCTTTGGCTTTTTACACTCATGCAGGCATGATAATATATTAAATTTATTTAACATAAAGACATATACAATTTGAAACAACAAAACATAAAAAAAATCCCTTATTCGTCAAGATACCACGGCACTAAGCAGCATAAAACAGAGGTAAACGGAATCCCTAAAAACCTTTCGTTACAGCAATATTGTAAAAGTTGCAGACTCGGTTTATGAACGGCACAGGAATGTGCAAACTACCGTCCTCAAAACCGGCTTAAGCAGAATCCAACATTAAAACATGAAAATGTTGAAATTTTGAATTAAGAAACATCCACAGATTTGTTCCTACGGCGGTAATCATGGGACCATTAATATGACACGTTAGTGCCATTCCATGAAAAGCGACTCTGCAATTTTCAGGTCCTTCGGGGTCATTTATTCTTAATCAGTTTGAAAACAAAGCATCGCTCAAGCCCGTGCTAGGGGCATGAAGGATGTTGCATCTTTTCATTAATCCCTAATACATGTACAGATTTAATCAAATTATTTTCAATGTGATTTTCCCCGTACTTCACTTTAGTGTTGTTTTATTTTTCTGGTCCTTCGGGGTAATATATTCTAAATTAAATTGAAAATCTAGTATCGCTCCAGCCGGTGCCAGGGGCATGAAGGTTGTTGCACTTTTTTCATTATCCCCCATGTACAGACTTAATCAATTTCCATTGTGATTTTCCCCGTACTTCACTTTAGTGTTGTTATATTTTTCTGGTCCTTCGGGTCATTTATTCTAAATTAAATTGAAAATCTAGTATCGCTAAAGCCGGTGCTAGGTAACGCGAGGGATGTTGCAGTTTTTCATTATCCCTCATGTACAGACTTAATCAATTTATATGTAATTTTGTTGTGATTAATACTTCAGAGGATCACACTTTATCCAGATTTGTATGGTCCCCAAGTTTAACAAGAAAACAATAGGCGGAACTACATGAATTAAATAGAATGAAATTTTCAAAAGAGATCAAGGCCATAAAAGGGCTGTTAGAACAGACAAAAGAAGAATACTACCAAGACAGACGGACGCTAGTAAATCTGACAAAAGTCTTGTTTATAAATAAACTCGTCATCATGTCCGCGGTCATAGGTAATTAGATATAGGGCGCTTTATCAGTGCCGTTATTTACATATTTTGTTAAGACGTAGTTTTAAGATATAAGACAGCTCGGCGCATCAGTCATTTTATCACTTGGATAGGTGGATGGTCAGTAAGTAACTTTTACTTACGTTGTGAAGTAGGTTTAAAATATGTTTGGGAAATAGGAAGACATGAAAAAAGATGTGATTGAAGAAATTTGTGATTGTGAAGATGCTAAATGTCTTAAATTGTCTTGTCCATCTTCCAATCTGGACAAACCTATCATCATTTTTTGGGGAAATTTCATAATTTTTATTGCATTAATGTCAAATGTGCGGATGCGCAGGCTGGTCCTGATCCATGCTGGTCGCAAACCCATTATGTTGGTTTTGTCACGACACGGCTCATTAATATACTACATTAAAGTTTTATGTCATATTAGACGTTGAAAATGCTACATAGGCAACAAGTAACGTTTAGTTTAAAACTAAAAACAATAGAGTGAATAATCAATTACATTTAAAATTAACGTGGCTCTGAGGATGATCCCTAGGAGCAACAAAATTACATTAAAATTGCAAGCTCAGTTTGATTGAGTCAGTCTGAACAACTACTGGGAAAAGGTTTCTAGTTTTTCTTGACGGACATGTTCCAAAATCACATTTTCATAAAATTGTATGTCAAAACCTTTCATGTTTTAAAGGAACTCTACTGAGTTCAAAAAAGCCAAAAACATTAAATTTAAATTTCCTACATAGATCAACTGGGGCACTTAAAACAGAAAGACATGCGAAAGATATTGAAGAAATATAGTTAGAATAAATTGGAAATCGTTCTGTTTTGCTATTTATCCCGATTCGTGCATCGCCTTATAATTTTGTATCATTTTTCACAAAATAATCATTTTTAAAAAAAAAACAGAGTGAGCAAATGATCTGAAATTTTGCACACAGGTTATTGATCTTAGCATTTTACTTATGTTTACAGATATATTTTTCGTTATGTAATATAAAAATAAATAAAAAAATACGATAAAATACCGCGAGCGCTGAAGCTTAAATGAAAGGAATAAATAGAGACAGCTCATTCAAAGCCCATGTTGCCCAAATTCCTTCATTACTAGTATTTGCGCAATCCAACAAAGCGCAAAATAAAATAAAACAAAATTTATAAATATAAATTAACAATAAAAATAAAAAGAAAGTTAGAGGAAACAATAATGAATTTTATGGTAATACTGATTTTTGTATTTTTGAATATTTACGTTAGTCATCGGGATTTTCCGTTATAAACGAGAAATTAACGTGTAATTATCTAACCATATCATCTAAGTTTTGTTTACATTTTTTTTAAAGGATAAACAATGTTATCTTCCACATGACTGACAATATTTAAATATAAAAGTGTTTAATATGGAAAATCAAGGTAAACCATTTAAATTTTAAATTTTAATATGATATTATTTTTTTTAATCAATACAACAACACCTGTTTGCTTATATCATCTTTTTATTCATAATGTTTTACATATAATTTTCGTTTGATAACTTATATGTATACTTTTGTTTATTGATATTTAACCGTTATAGCTCTTACAAGGCGAAGATAAGTTACATAAATGCTATGATTTATTAGGACTAGCACCATTTTCTTAGTCTTACAGTCTTACAGTCTTACATCAATAAATGATTTTACTAAGGTAACAAACTTGTTTAAATGAAAAAAAATGAGAACAAAGACCCACAAAGGAGAGCAATGTCAAAGGGACACAGTTCAGACAACTCCTGGTCACACACGACCACAAGAAAGGCACTAAATGAGGCACGGGATCAAATTGCATATTCATCTAACTTAAAACAGTAGCCACTGGTATGTCTTATATCTTATTTATGACGAACAGTTGACGAACTTGTGTATATAAAAGTGATCGCATAATGGCGACAAAGATGTTCCAGATACATAAACAACAGAAACACAAGTACATTTACTAGTATATCAATTAAATTCTGAAATCAGTATGATCCTCACGTTAGTTATGATTAAAAGCTTGAATAGTTAAGGTCGTTAACTTCAAACTACTTGCTTCATATTACATGTGTATACATATTTCACAGGTTAAATATCCTTTTACTGACCTATGTACAGATATTGGTAGACATACTTAATTTTACATAGTGTAATGTGAATTGATTATGTATGTTTATATATTACCATGCTCTTCTCAAATATTGTAACCGCCGTCATCATGTTAAAGGAGACGGACATGGAATGTTCATATGCTGAATAAAGAATTGAATTGCTTCTTACCACTGTGTATTCGGGCCGCGCAAGCGTCGTTGGATTCTTCATGTGTCTGGCATACGGAACGCCGGTGATTCTACTGAAGCCTGAAATAATGTACAGAGGGGTACCTGCGGTCTTCCTCCACCAGTAAAGTCACCATATGACCTATACTGTGTAGTAGTGACGTAAAACCCAACCAAAAACAAAGTGGAAAAGTAATCAGTTTAAAGCAGCAAAGACTGATACGGAATTATCTGAAATAAGTAAACTAGATCTAAAACATCTGATATATATAAATGTTTTTATGACAATAGTTTTTACATATTTGACTGAAACAAAATGATTAGGAGATAAGAACAATTCAAAGTGTCAAAATTGATACATGTACTAATATTTACTATGAAAAAGTAAACAAAATTGTATAGAAAGTAAGAGAATACAGAAGATAAAGATGCCAATCATTAAAAGACCACATGTTTTTATAAAGCGGGTGATGTTTTTTTTATGTCTTTAAATAAGCAAGGTTGGAGAAGTACAATTACATGGTGCCTATACTACTTTACATTTTATTATAGCATAAAATCGGCTATTTTTCCCTCTTTTGCCCATGTTATAACGGGACCAAAACCATGTGTTAACATAGTCACGCGCTCCTGTTATAGCCCGGTTTCACCTATGCGCAATACACACAGGGCCCAGTAAACAAACAAACAAAAAATGACGATTTGGCCTGTTTGCCGAAGAGTCGTGCGCTCTTGTTATATTGAAATTGATTGATTCGAGGACCTCAGTCGCATATTCAAGTAACTATGACGGAAAAACGGCGTATAGACATCGGTGCTAATCTTGGTTGTCGCCCTTTCTAAGAAACAGAGAGTTGTCAATGTAAACAAATACAGTAGAATCTACCTGTCATTCAGTTTAACACTCCGATTAACTTACAAAACTAGATAACACAAAATTAATATGAGAAAATGTTTTTTATTTATGTTAATGTTGATAAATGCTCTTTATATTTCTTTGAGAGAATAATGCTTAGTGCCTGATTTTTTTTTATAAACTTGTTTGCTTGAAAAAAAAAACCGATTCTCATGTCACTGATCTTTTTTCTACCGTCAATCTGAAATCATTCTAAGAATTTCTGAGGGTCATGTTTTGTCTTGGATAGAGGGTAGAGTAATGTAACGTTTTTTTTCTTTAGATAATAAATCTCCAAAGGCCAAGCTTTGTTAAATCAATTAAAATTCAAAATTTCGTTCGGTTCCGGGAATTTTCCAAGTTGTTGGCCCCGGAAAAATGAAACGCATACGTAAAACATAGAATTGGATAAATACCGCCCAAGCACAAGAGTTTAATGTAATTGTGTTTTGTATAAACTATACATCACGAATCTGTTTAAAAATTTTATGCTATAATAGCGTCAACGCACGTTTATTTCGTGTTATAAAGTCTGCAGAGTCCCTCGGAACTGTTGGAGCCCTCGCCCTACCGGGCTCGGGCACCAACCGTTCCTCGGGACTCTGCAGACGTTATAACACGGAAAACGTGCGTTAACCCTATATTATATGCTTTGAAGACGGTCCATATCATTTTAATTTTTCATTTTTTTTTCAATCGAATAAAGTGTAGAACCCTCTCATTCTAGTAAGTAACACATACATAGAATGTTTTAAGGGGTAGACATCAGTATATTTTACAAAGAGTGAAACCGCGTGTTTGAACAATCAGTTTTTTCCCAACATTCTTTGTATAGCTTCCTCACTAGAATGAGGGGGCTCTATTCTATCCAGAATTGGTTTTCTGTACCACGAAGGTCACACTTAGTCACGTGGTGAAGGCACCTTGAATTACAAAGCATTGATAGATAATGTATTATATGCATAAAAGAACTATGGCGAAAGAAATATGACTATATGTATACAAATACAAAAATGTACATTTTAATTTATAAATATATAGAGGATATTTGTTTGTTTGTGTGTAAGATAAAATTTTATTTCATCGAGTGAGCTTTAAAAACAGTATTCTCACGAGTGGCGTAGCTTCGAGTGAGAATAATGTTTTTAAAGTTCACGAGATGAAATGAAATTACATCTTACACAACAAACAGACAAATTTTCTTTTTATTTTATGCTTAAAAACAAGTTAAAACGAAATTTCCATAATTTTAACGTTAATATTAAAATCTGTTTCCCCCATTGAGAGCCCCATTTAGACGGAATTTCTCATTTAAAACAAGAAGTCTTGAGCTGAAAAATAAGTCCGCCAATCAAGGTTAAATGACGGTGATATTTATTCATTTTATTAAAAAAATATGAATGATCGCTTGTTTTAATAATAAAAACAAACAATTCTTGCAGGAGAAAATTCCAACCATCCATCCATATTTCTGTTACTTACTGCGAATTTATATTAGACCTGGCTTTCTAAAATGTAAACGGCAGCCATTTTTTAAAGTTGTGTATTTCATGGGAGGTTTATAATTGTGTAAGATTCAGAAGGATATAATTTGGATTTGTTAGTCATACACCTTTTTAAAAGAAAGAAAACTTATTTGAGGATTGTAACAGACAAAAAATAAGTGTTGACAGAAGTGAAAACATTCAGAAAAGGAGCTAGGAAAATGGAAAACTTGGAAGTTTGCTGAAGGAACGCTGGGTTGTTTTACTTATTTTACGAGTGATGGCTGTCAATGCTTTTCAATTTTTCATAAAGCATACGGCAGTTATTGCTCGTAGGATACTTTAATATGCCCAAATGTCATCAAGAGCAGTTTTGCATGGGGAAGGAATGTATTTTTCAGACTGTAAAAACGAAACAAACAAAAAATTAGAGACGAAATTTGGTGATTGGAATTTGAAGGAATAGAAGTAAGTTTTCTCTCTGTGTTACTTTTGACATTTAAGTTATTTATCTATTTCAGCTTTGCTAATTCTTTTAACAGCCTGACATTGTCAGAATTGTCCGTAAAAATAAAATTGAGGTACCACATGGGGAAAATCTTAAAAAAGTAGTTTCGTCATTGAAAAAAGTGAAATTATATTTTGATAATTTTCACTGTGAAATTATCAAATATAATTTTCACGGATAAATCAGTAATCCACTGAAAAGCATAAAATAAATGTATACAAATACAAAAATGTACATTTTAATTTATAAATATGAAAACACAAGTGACAGTAATGTATTCACGGTTATATTCACAGATATCACATTAATTGATATAATTATAACTTACATTTACCCGAAAAAAATATCTCTAGTTTTCAAGAAAACAATTTGGTAAGTTCCAGCACCCGGCAAAATGATATATGTACTATCTTTGTTGCCCAGTGCAAACAGCTATATAAAACACTACTCAACGCTATTATATGTAGTTTTACTACATGTAAAAATAGACACAAAAATCACATCATTTTGTTAATATTATTTGCAATATTTCAGTTTCGTTAAGTGTTATTGAACATTTGAATAAAAACATCATTCACCTTTTCTTATTCCAGCGATTGTAGTATGTTCATTATTTTTGAAGATTTTACAAAGGTATAAACATACGATGACAAAATGACTGATAATAAGAACGAAAAAGCAGAAGTTGAACAATCCTATTTCGATACATCAACAAATGATCAAACAAATAACGTTCAATGTGAAAAACATGAACATATACAAATCACCGAGGAAACCAGCGACGATTCTCTCAATCTCGGACAAATTATCAAAGAGACGGGAGATTTCGGACGCTTTCAAGCGCTTTCGTTTGCATACACGTCTATTGTTATAGTTACTTTAACATGGAGCATGCTAACTATGGTATTCACGGCCACTATACCGGACTGGAATTGCATCATTACCGACGGTTCTGGCAATTTTACGTCAGAATCAAAACAATGTAGCGTCAACGGAAGCGGATGTGACGCATTTACATTTGAGCAAGACATGAGTACAGCAGTCAGTCAGGTAAGACAAAGTTCCATAAAAGTACTGATATCTAAAATGTAAACACAAGTTTCATACTTTGTTTATTTGGATTTACGGGGCCCCAACACTATTATAGATTATATGGCTCCGAACTAGGAAATGTGATTTTGGCTAACCTCGGATGTTACAAACTTTAAACGAACACTGTGGTTAAAATTACCTTACCGAGATACATAGACTCCAGTTATTCGGGCCCATTTAGTCGCCTGTTACGATCACGCAGGGATAAACGGTGGCTGCAATTCTTATGCTTCAACCATTGAAGGCAACCCCTCAGACACAAGGGCAAATTTCATACATGCACTGTTTATTAGGCAGGTCCACAAATGTTTATATTGTACATACTGTCTTTTTAGAAGCAAGAGTGATACGTTTTAGTTGCTTACAATTGTTTTTGTTAAAATAATGACTTTTTTCAACCTCAAATATTATGAGTTACGAAAAGGTTTATCGTAGTACATGTATTTTAAATTTCAAGTGGTCATTTTTTTCTCTCTTCTATTCAAACAGTGGACGCTAGTTTGTGACAAAAAGTGGGTATCTCAAACCATTACAACTATTCAGATGACAGGATTACTGGTTGGAGGTCTGTTGTGGGGCCATATATCGGATGGTATCGGGAGAAAACCAACATTTTTCTTTAATCTAGCCCTTCTTGGTGTTTGCAACCTCGTTTCGGTATTTTCCGTAAATTGGGAAATGTTTGCAGCAATGAGATTCGTTATTGGATTTGGATGTACTGGCTTTATGTCAGCATCGTTAACTTTCGAATTCATCCGAAATAAATGGCGCGTGTATTTGATTCTGGTTCCAAGCTGGGCGTTTTGGGCTTCGATGATGGCAGTGTTTTGTTGGAGAGTACCAGATTGGAGGTTTATACATGTTGCGGTAGCTTGTGTTACATTACCTGGTCTTCTTGGATGGTTGTAAGTATGTTATCATAATAAATATACAATTATCACATTTAAATCTTTTCAATATAACTAGTTTTTCCCTCCTTTCCACTGACAGTGTACTTATTACTTAGTTGTTCTTCAAAATCAATACATCTAAAATACAATGTATTTCAATAAAACTACATGTATAAACAATTGTAGCTGACTTATAGCTTAGTTTAAGATGTCACTTTGGTTTGTATGAACATGCCTGTTATGGACTCCTGACGGTATACAAAACTTAACAATGCGTTAAAATGATTCGCAATAATAGCTTTTACATCCAATTATATTTTTCTAATTATCTTTCAAATGTTTTAGTAAAATATACTTTCAAAAAAGTAGGAAAATAGAAATAATCGAATTTCGTTTTAGTCTTCTTCCAGAAAGTTTCAGATGGCTAGTATCACACGGGCGCCTAGAGGAGGCTGAAAATTCTATAAAATATGTAGCTAAAATTAACGGCAAACCACCGCCAGATCTGACAAAATTGAGGGCAGTTATAGAGAAAGAACAACAACTAGCAAAGGAAACTAAAGCTCTGCAAGTGTATACAGTATTGGACTTGTTCAAGACGAGCAGGATTAGGAAAACGGCAATATTGTTTGCGTTGATCTGGTAAGTATTTTCATTGATTGATTTGTAAGGTTTGATATGTCTAGGAATAGTTATATCGACCGGTTTAGAAATTAATTATAAATCATATTTAAAAACTTTGCAGCATTTGTATTTATAAAACATTGTACAAATGTATATGAAACAATTTTACCTACATCAACCATGCATTTAATAAATCTATATTGTAAAGGATGTATCTTTTATCGAGGATATGTAGTGATATTTTGTTGTAGAAATACGCATTTACTCACTTATCATTGGATGACTAAAAGATAAAAATACACTATAAAGGAACAATACAAACGGTCATACAGGGGCATGCTAACCTGATTTGGATGTTGTTGTTTTTTTTTGTCGTTTTTTTAAATCAAGATCCATTATAATTTTACAAGGTTTTAATTTCTTTTCAAACTAATAAATGACAATTTATTATGCTAATTCTTTCATTAATTGTCGTGTTTGCTCGTCATTACAGGTTGTTTTCGTCATACAGTTACTATGGTATTGCATTCGGTGTACAAGAGTTGGCCGGCAGTCTATACCTGAACATGTTCCTTGTCAGTATTGTCGACATACCGGGCTATATTCTTGTTGTCATTTTTAACACATGGTAAATGTTTTAAGCAAGAGAGTATTGATAGATCCCTACTCTGACCTTTATTTGAATAACAAAATATTTAACCACAAACATTGACAAACAAATAGGTTGTGGTGAAATTGTTATTGTTTCCACTTATCTGATAATAAGAATTAGATAGGTCAGGGATCTATGCATTGATGGAGTTGTGTCTCGTGACATAAAGGTTGATCGTATATTTCAATTCTATCTGAAATTATTTTTCTGTAGCGCATATTTGCTGTCTTTTTAATCTAAAATAAACTTTATCGATAAACAACATTCAATTAAGCTTAGTGTTTTATTATAAATACTGATTGTTCTGTTAAGTATCATTTTTAGGTTGCACCACTGTGATTTTCATAATCATGTGCACAATTGCAAAATGTGAACTTTCTATTTTGTTCTATATTTTCATATTTTCTTGAAATCGTGTTTTATTTTTTATCCATGACCTAGGATCATTAGACTTTTTAAAACAGTCGACAAGTATAAAGAAATATAATTATGTTAAAAGAGAAAGAGTGAACAAGTCATTTTTACTAAAATGGTAGGAGAAACACATTTACTTAAATAGATGAAAGAAACAAATCGAAACCTTGACTATAATCAAGATATAATTGCTATTCCGTCTTAAGTGCTTCTGAATCAGATATCGTATTCTTCAAATAATGGTATTTCTCGCTTTATTTATGCAACGGACTTCGAACTTATAGTCATAGGGATATAATGATGAAAACGTTGAAGTTAGTCAGACAACTGGGCCTGAGGTTGTTATGAAATTTCTTTGAACTCTAACTCAGATCTCAAGTATTTGATTGGTCAGAAACCGCAACAGAATGTACACTGACCAATTAATCAGAACTCGGAAAAAATGTTTTATAACTTTCAGTCCTGTATTGGGACAGGTCAGACTGCGACGACGGTACTGGCTTGTTTTGTACTGTACTGGTGTTAAAAGCTCTTGGGTTTTAGGTTGGAGCATTGAAAGGCTTACTATATTTGTCGTTCTGGTTATATCATTATCAGTATTAAACAAATATTTTATGAACAAACCATTTCAGCGGAGGACGAAAATGGACATGTGTTGGCTTTTACCTTTTAGGGGGAATATTTGCAGTAGTTGTCGGAGTGTTTCAATATATAAGTAATTTTATCTTTTTTAAAAAAGACCCTTTACATAATTTTTTTCTGTTTTGCTCGTATCTGAATAATGCTTTCTTTTCTTTTATCTTGATATATATTTTTCTATTGATTTCTTCATGTAAAAAGTGAATGTAAAGCGACACTTAATATCTTAATCTTAATAAAGGAAAACGCTCAGATAATATTTGAAATCTTTGACCTATCATCCTTGACAAAGATCCATAAATAGCATTGTTGACTTCCAATGTTGCAAATGAGTAACAATGGAAAATTATGAGCTCTTTGAAAATATGACAAAATAAAACTCTTCTTTTATTCTAGACTTTTCAATCTCTGGAAGTGCCTTAAATAGTTTAGCACTTGCGGCAAAGCTTTGTGTCAGTGCAGCCTGGGAAATTAACACACTCTGGTCAAGTGAATCATTTCCAACTGTTGTAAGGTAATTAAGAATAAAACGTTGGTTAAAGTTTCCTACTTTTATCTATGACAGAATACTTATTTCTGATTTAATGTGATATTTTGAGATAATTTTTACTGCCTGGAGTTGTATTATATATTTATCTTTTAAGTTTATGCTTTCTCAACACAAATTATCAACGCCTTAATTAAAAAAAAATACTTGTATAAACCAATTACAGTTTCTAACAAACTAACATTCATATCACTAAAAATAAAGTCAGGATTTCTGTTAAAATTTTTTGAAAAAATATGTATTTTTTAAATGAGTATATACTGATTCAGTTTTCAACAATATGTGAATAACATGCAGTTATGTTATACTATTTTTATTTGGTTCTACTGTTTAAATCTTATACCCGAGGTGTTCCACCACCATCCAAGCTGGAAAGTCCCAAAATGACATCCAATGTGCTGGTGTGACGTACCCCCTCCCCCAATCTCCCCACATGTACCCTCTCCTCCATCCCCCAAACACCCGCCCTTTAATCATTAATAATAATATCATAAATAATATCATTATCTTTATATTTTATATATTTTCAGAAATATCGGCGGGGGTTTTATAAGTTCAGTATCTAGGATAGGCTCCATGGTTGCTCCACAAATAATATCCTTGGTATAGCATTTTATCTCAAAATTTGCTGAAAACATATGAAATTCTTTCTCTAGTTAATAAACTTTATTCCTTCCCATTAGTTTCATTTATTGTTGCGGAAGTATAGAAAATTAAGTATTATATAAATAGTTTTGGAAAACTTTATCCTGAATGTTATATTTGAGCATGTAAGGATGTTTTCTTTTTTTAGTTTAAAAATAATCAACCAAGAAAAAGATATTCATGATAATTTCATTTTTACAAATAGTATCAAATTATCAAATTTTAGATGACGATATCAAATTTGAAAAGATGATTAACAATAGATTAGAATGATAATTTATAAACAATGACTTTTGCAGTTGAAATTACAAGTGCAGAAGCATGATCTGATTTCTTTTTAAGGTTCATTATGCCTCAGACATCCATATATTTTTAATTGATCTGAAATGTTAAACGTTTGAATGCATGTTAGATGTTTTACAACTGAAAAGGTAGCGCTGAACATAAAGTGATGTGTCGTAAAGGTAGCAAAAGTTTAACAGAGTAGTATTTTGACTTCCATTCAAAATATTAATTCACAATAATTATACCAATTGCCAACATAACTAGAGATGTAAAACATAGTTCTTGTAATGCAAATGTATATAGCAAATGAGTATGCTTTTGGAAACTGTAACAAGATAACAAAATAAACAGTTTTTTTAGAAATAAAGCTGATATCATTTCTGAGGTATAAGCCTTTAAATGCATATAATTATATTTTCATATTTCTTTACTAGAATGTATCATCAATTTTCAGAGTGTAGACAGACCAGGGCTTCTGTATTTGGTATGTGGCGTCGTATGTGTATTGTCGTCTGCTATGTGTGCTCTTCTTGAGGAGACAAAAAACAAAGATCTGAGTGACATGTTACCACAGAAAACAAACAAAGTTGCCGACGGTGGCGTCTACATCGAGAAAACCCTGTTAAACATTGAGTCGATAAAGGATAATTAAAGCAAAAGAATGTGAACTTACCTGGCCCTGGTGCGTCCCTTATATGTACAAGAGAAGACGTCCGGGTCATCAAAGATGTCATTATACTAATATATACTAATATGTAAACAGAACATTTAGTCTAGATACTATTACAGAACAGAACAGACATTTTATTTTAGACTTGAACATAGTACATTTCCACAGATAAACAAAATAGTTATCTCGTCACGTGGTTATAATAACACAAAATATAATATGATACTCATTTAAGTAATAGAAAATACATTTGTTTACAAAGATAATGTTAAGATATGCTATTAGAAACATAACTGTAGTAGACATCCTACTGGCAACCTCACAGGATATTGTATACCATATTTTACCCAGTGAGTCTAACTATCCCTCTCTCCCGATAAGGGCGAAGGATAGATGTTAACCAGCAGCAAAACTATATACATGTATTTACTTATAGAGCGAGAAATTAGTGAATTACCTGAAGATTATATTAAGTAGTTCTCAAAAAAAAATTTCTAGAAATAGAAATACAAGAATAGATATATCATCAAAACAGAATATTCTGTTAATGCAATTATTTAATTCTAGACTAAATGAATCTGGTAAGTCTTTCAACACATGCAATGATCAATAAAATCATACAGTTTGGTACTAAAATAAATTTGAACTATATTAAGCGTAACGTAACGTCTATGTTTTAACTTTAGTTTGATTGTCTAGGAAGCTTAAAGCTTATAGACAAACTCTCGAATCCGTTCCTGGAACCAACCAGTACTGAGCAATGAGTGCAAAAGTTCTTGTTCAAGGAAACAACGGCCCGCCCCTGACGGGGTTTGAACCAACGCGGACAGCGATTCTTAGATGACGAATCCAACGCGATAACCACTTGGCCATGTTGCCATTTGATAACAAGGCTGTTGAAACGGATGTAAGTCGGTATTACAAAGGAGATGTTGCAGTTGCTATTATTTTTGGGAACGGACTCCGTGCACCCGCGTCTGCGATTTTGAAATGTCTATAGGGTTCATCGCTCCGCAGGAATCTTCCCTAAAAAGAATTTTACACAGAAAATTATTGCAGCGCAAGTACAATGGATAGGTGTGGATATTGCAAATAAAAATCATATTGCGATATATTGTCATATTTACAGACGTATTGAAATATATTGCGATATATTGTGAACTATATATATAATATGCTTGAACATCAAGAGTAAGACCTACAGAACCTTGACTTTAAGAGTTCATTGTCCCATGTAATTGCTGTGTGAGAGGTTTAATAATAAACAAGAAAAGCATTGATGCAAAGCATCAAAGGCGACGCCAAAAAAATTTGATCAAGTTTTGCACCTAAATACTTAACAAAAGATGTGTACTTTATAGCAGTACCATTACATGTGACCCGGAGGATAGGCCCAGTTTAAAGAATATACTCTGTCTTGCCAAGATGCAAAGACAATTTATAGTCAATTAACCAATCACTTATAAGACTCATGCCAAGAGAGAATTTCTTCAGATTTATTTTACCAGATACAAGGATACCCGAGTCATCAGCATATAATAAAAGCTTATTGCTTAGGGTTGCAGACATGTCATTGACATATATAAGACATCAAAGAGGACCTAAAATGAACCTCAGGGGGACACCATAGGTACTCAGAAGTGTATAGTTCACTAACTCATTTTTTTAAGTAAATTAACTTATTTAATTTAGGTGAATTAATGCTTAAAATACATCATAGATGATGATATACAGTCCGATTACACACAAAAAACAAGTACAACAAAACGTAAGAAATACATAATCTGGTTGGCTCAGTGTGCATGACTTGTTAGCTTTGATAAATTACATTTTCAGCTGTGACAATAAAATGCTACCCTGTTAGACCTAGCAATAAAATGTCACCCTGTTAAAACTAACAATAATATGCTACCCTGTTAGACCTAACAATAAAATACTACCCTGTTAGAACTAACAATAATATGCTACCCTTAGAGAACATCAACAATGTTATTAGATCTTTACACACGCTGATTTTTTATAAAATATTGTCATTTGTCGTTTTGTAATTTCCTAATTACTGGTTCTGATGTATAGATTTATATACTGAGCAATATCTAGAGTATATTTTAAGAGTTATGGCTATTCATTATAAACATAAGTCATGTTTACAAACTCATTCTTACATTCTTTTTACTTAAATTAAATATGTTAATGTATATCTTAAACAGTCTTAGGTACGGATATTAGATTTTAGAAGGACATTGGAAATATCGAAGACAGTCCGATGAGTTTTTTTTCGAAGGACTGTTTACCTTACTAAAATCATTAATGTGTCGCATAATACAAAGTACTATATATCAAATTGTTGCAAAATAATACAAAAAAAAAAAACAACAAAAAAAACAACAAAAAAATAATAAGCATCTTGATAAACAGATTGTTTTGATTCAAAGGTTCAGAATGGTAGACATTTTTGATAAAGTATATTTGTGATTTGAGCTGATGCATTCGTTGTTCCGGGATGTTTCCCATGATTTACATCATATCACCCTGATTTACATCATACCACTCTGATTTACATCACATCACCATGATTTACATCATATCCAATATTATGTACAGATTGGTCATAACTATGTAGTTTTCAGTACAACCAAGCGTTCCACAAGTCATTACTTGATATAATAGATGATGATTGCGCTTGTAAGTGCTGCCACAAAGAACGGGTAGACAAGAATGAAGACTATTAATCCAAATGAACCAGTCCTGCTACTGAAGAAAGTTGACCCTTCAAAGCCTCCAAAAAACATGTTCCCGAAAAATGCTGAGCTTCGTACTTGCCTTGATAACTTCTCTACGCTGAGTCCGCTAGCTGTAGCTTTCCTGATATTCTCGTTTACGTTCCGTTCCAGCTGTAAACCGTTACTGCAATAGCTTAGCATGCATACACAAAATTCCTTGGCAAACTCCACACAGTCATTCAATAGAACATTGTAGCGATGTGGCGCAGCTCTTAAAGCCGCGAACTGGAATGCAAATGTTGATACATTCATATATTTGCCAATGTAATATACCTTGTTGATTCTCTTCTTGAACGCTTTCAAAACGTCAAACTCCTTCTTGATCTTGTAAAGCTTCTGCTGTTCATTTTCAAAGCATAACTCGAACATCCAGCAAAGGAGTATGTCAGGTTTAACAAATGGGTCATCCTGGGGAACATCTTGCAAAAATTCGAGAGGGTCGTCGGATGCGTTTGGAATGCAGAGGATAAAAGCGTGCCAAGCCTTATTGATGCAAATATATACGTCGAAATCTGTATTGCCATTTTGTGTCATCGATGCTATGGTAGGGTTGTCTTTTTTCTTGAATGCCGCTACAACCTTTGGATCAAGGTCCTCCACATTGTTGACATGGTATGCCAGCGGGTCAATTAGTCTAAATGTGTTTTCCGCATTCATGGTACTACCTACAATACAGATCATGGCTTGCTGACAATCATATGGAATATCATAGCTTTCTGAATAGTCATTAAATCTGGCAGCTCTTGGCCAGAGTACTTGTTTGGAAGAATCATTTTATATATGTACATTGTGTATATAAATACTAAAATCGATTTCCGACAATCAGATGAAATATCATTGTGAACAACGTTGTGCCAATTAGCCACAATCAGTCTCAGTCCGGAGGATGATGTAAAAGTCCAGAATTTATTTCGATTCGTATATTCCCAATGATACATTAGTGGGTTAAAAACCCTCCGGGGTAAATTGTCAACCAATGGTAATTAATGTTACCAATGGTATTACAGTATCAGAGAATACCAGATGATATTATATTAATAACACATAGGTTTGTAAGTAACAGGAAAAATATCATCCCGATAAAAATACTTTTCACGAGGGATAATGTGTTTGCTGTTACATATACTTAAGGACAATGAAAACGCACGGTCGGGATAATTGCATTTTAACAAGTAAATTATATCTCTTTTAAATATTTTTTATCTGTTTCATAAAACCGAATGCATTCCGGTCATTTAGATACCAAAGTTATGAAAAATGGTTGCATTTTAATGAAGTTATTGCATAATAAAGACAGTACCCGAAAAATCAAAAGTAACACTTTTGGCTAATTGTGATAAGATTACAAAAGAAAAACAGATTGAACCAATTCATGGTTACTTTATAAAATGAAATTATTTATTTTTTTAAACTGTTAATTATTAACTTGTTTTTCACACCTTTCTAGAAATGTTAGACACAAATGAGTAATTAAAATCTTTATGAAGATGAATATTAAACTATTCCAATGGTCAGTTTTAGAAATCGTAAAAGCTCAATTGGATATTGCATATACACACTTTTCCTCTATAAAAGGTGCTAAATTTCAAACACTACTGAAGACTTGCTAGCAAATTGTATGCAAAGTTTCTACAAAGAAATAACCGCTGTGTAGATTTAGGACAGATTCAGTCTGGTCTATCTTACAAAAAAAGCGCCAACCGTTTTGGTGTCCATCGGTCTACAATTACTCGTCTTCACCAGCGTTTTCGCACTACACTACCTACTGGCCGAATGGCGTCATATTCCACAGGCGACTATCCGCACCGTAAGGTCTATAAGGCGACGATGTACATCTGTAAGAGACGCTGATGGAGGACATTGTCGTTTCTAAAGATCCCGACGGAGACATTACTAATAGACATTTAGGAGTGACTTTGTTTTCAATTTTCATTTTGGTTTTTGCCTTTGTTAAGTTTGCATTACTGTGATGAAAAAGTGTGATTTTGTGATTTCCACATTAGCTTCTTCGATTTACTGCTGTACATTTGATTTCAAACATTTTGAATTATTTTCAGTTGTTAAGTTTGCGTTTTGTATTAAAGATATGATATATATCTAATGGAATCGTAAGTGTTTTGTTTTTATATAATAAAATGTATATAGTGCGGGCGTGCGTTTTCATTGTCCTTAAGTATATATACATGTATATTGTGTTATTTATTTCATTATCCCGAACAAATACTTCATTTGGACACTGTTTCTTTACTTTTTTCATAGTTTTTTTTCTGTGGAAAAAAATCTGTTTCAAAATTTATAGTCAAATGGCGCACTTGAATAACTCCCATTGGCCTATAGGAAATTAACATTGCTAAAATAGAGGATTTTATTTCACGAAAATAAATGTGCAGCCATGCATTAAACTGGCGAGTTGGCAACTATTGATCAACATATCCTTAGTTTAGTTATAATCTATGACAATCACTTACATGGTCTGTAATGAAATATCTGCAATCACAAAGTCTTAATGTTTTGTTAGAAAAAGAAAATACCAATAATTTAATTAAGACGATAATATTCCTATAGATTTATTTAATTTAGTTTCTTGTTCTAATGTTTGTTTCATGTTCTAATGTTTGAAATATAAAAATTATCCAACACGAAATAAAAATAGAATCAGATGTTCGTATATTCTGGTTGTTTAAAGATAATTTAATGCAAAACTTAAAAAATGGAAAAAAAAAAAGAATTAAGACAGAAAATTTACCTTTAGTCTTCCAGGTACACAATAGGGTTTTCCCCAGGAGTTATTTATAGGATACAACTTTACGCTCCCAAGCATATCATATTACAATGGCAATTAGGAATATAATATTACCTCACCATATATCCCTTAACATGCTTAACCCAGGTATGAGAAAATAACGCAGGTGTCGTTCAAAAGTAACGCAGATTTGTACAAATCTTTTTGTCGAGACGAGTATCACGGTACAAAATATATGGAAAGCTGTGTCTGTCTGGTATCGTTCTTTTTTAAAAATGAATTTACCGTGTAGATACATAAGTTCAATTCGACAGTATATAAATTTTTTATATATCAATCAACCATTACAATATATGAAACTATAACATCTAGTACAAATATATAAGATCATTAGAACAATAAACGAAACCATGCCATATGTATAGCAAACTTTAAGTTGATTTCGAATTGTATGTATATAATACATTTATATATGATGCATAATATGATTATATATCAAAGCCATGTTATCAGTATATGTAAGTATGTAACCAAAGTAGCAATATATAAATTCATTTTGACATTACATAATACATACTCCATATGTCTTTATATGAAACCAAATACCGGTACTAAATATGTTACGAGTTCATTTAAACATTATATGTAACAATGTCTTATTTTTATAGAAGTAAAGAGGAGTATATAAGTTCATTTTGACATTATATGAGACCGATTCTTCAATATATGGCAACAAAGCAGTCATATTAGGATCCAGGTGTCCTTTAATTTTTTGGAATCGAATATCATTATGTATGGTTTATTTATTGTAAAATTGAAGTTATATCTATGTAATAATTTGGTTTAATGTTAGAACATTTTGTTTAATAATAGATACTTTTGTAACATTTTATTTAAGAGTATGATATAAACTATGAAATAAAACTCAGTTGAAAACTTTGACGGATTTTTTAAAGAAATTTAAAAAACCCCCAAAAATGTAATGGGTGCAGGTTACGCCCTTTACACTAAACGAAAACCCCATACCGTTTTTAAAACCTGGTAATTCGTGAATGGGGGGACAAGTTAATTAAAAAAACTAAAAAAAACTTATCTAATTTTTTTATGTTTCGCCCTCATACATCTTAAAAAATTTTTCTCCCATTTGGGCTAACATGAAATTTAAAAACATCGGGAAACCCTAGTGATTTTGTCATGCGCTTGTGAATTCCCGAATTGCATTACATTGTGTAACTATTTTTATTATATTTTTGATTGCAGTTTTTCAAAAAAAATGTTTTAACATATAGAGGGTTGATCAAAAAGTTCTTTGGCCCCATGTATTCCGGGAGTCAGGGAAACCCCAACTCATGGTCTTTCTTTTCAATATAATCGGTCTACATAATGCAAATTTGCCAAACCCCGTTCCAACTTGTTTAACCCTTAAAAAATAAATTCTCTATTTTGGTCCTAAAATCATAGACCCCCTCCCTGACATTTATTGCTTTTAAAACGTCTACCCCGAAACTTGGTTTTTTATTTGGAAACAGGGAGGTTTTTTAGTTGGAAAAAAGGGAGAAGCAAGGGACCAAGCCCGGGGAATTTGGGGGATGGGGGAAAAATTTCACAACTTGGGACGTGTGAGCTGGCACATTGTCGTACAGGAGCAAAACGCATTGCGTCAGTTTGCCCCTCCTTTTACCGAGATTTCATGACTCGGACGTCTCAATTCGTCTGCATAGTAGCTACCAGTTATGTTACGACCTTGCCCAAGATTGTCAATCATTATTATACCCTGACTATCCCAACAATTTGAGAAAAAAAATCTGGAAACAAAGTGATCCCTCGGAAGCATTAATCACAACAAAAAACAAGAGAATTGCAGACTCGATTTGATTGAGTCTGTACATGAGGGATAATGCATAGTGCAACAAATCCCCTCAACAGCCCACCTAGACACCGGCTTGAAGCGGTACTAAAAAAAAAAATTTTTTCTCCCAAAAAAACTTAATAGTGCTGGCATCAATGATCCCGAAGGACAAGAAAAATATAACAACACTGAAGTGAAGTACGGGGCAACTTTTTACAGCTGCCACAAGCCATCATCTTCCCTGCTGATGGCACCCTCTTGAATTTCTTCGGAGGGGGTGAGCCAGGGTGCTTCCACTGCATGCTCTGTTTTTTTTAATTCTGGATCGAAGTGATGGACTGTTTTATCCTGAGTTACGCTCCGGTAGATAAAATCAGGTTTATCCTCGTAGCGAGACAAAAGATATCTTGAAATGTTAAGCCTGGTCTGTTTCTGGTCGTCAGTCAACTGTCTAGGGACCCATCTAGCGGAAACCTTTGACATTCCATAGACATCAGTCAGAATCGCCTTTGAAATGAACCAAAGCTTACACTAACTTCCAAAAAAGGTAGCAATGCCTTCGCATGTCTCGCCTTCTGTCGCACATGACCAGATAGTCGTGCCACAGGCTTCGACAGTTACATCGTGTGTGGCCTCTTTTGGCCACCCAGGCCGCTTATCATCTCCAATGCTCTCCCTGCCCCTAAAAATTCAGTAGCCCATTTTTTCCACAGTGCTATAGGAAGGGGACTCCTTCCCAAGTGTATCCATGAAGTCTTCGTGGATTTCCTTGGGGGCCACCCTTTCTTACAGAGGTACTTAATGACGGCTCTGATTTCAACGTTCTCCATTTGGTCTAAATGACACACCCCTCTACTGATCAAAGTGCGTTTTATGTTACTTTATGTATGTAAAACCGCGTGTAACTCCGTCAGTAATCTTCAATAAGATATCGGTATCACAGTTCCGTGTGTGATTGTCAGTGTAGTGGCTAGAAGTATATCGGGCCGAGAACTTTTTGATCATACCTCGTAGTGTGTTTGTTGTACACAATACACGTGTGTTTAACTAATCGCTACATGATTTTGAAACTATGTTCTGAAGACTGATGCTTGTAAACATGTGTATGGTAAAAATGCCATCTTTTTGGAATTATTCAAATATCAATTTTTATATTTATTGTAAGGTTAAAAATAGTTTTCTAAGTTTCAATGTTTATTCTCTAGCCCATTGTCCGAGGCGTGCACGTCGCGGAAAAAGTACTGCAGGTCAAGGTCAAATCTTCAGGGATGATTGGTTGACCTGTCGCGATTGACTTCGGGGGCGGGCCGTTTTGTATGAAATCACTACTTCGAGTAGTTTGTCAACAAACGGAGAAAAGACTACAGATCCACGGCATAAAAACTTCCATGGTGCGGCTTCTAGACCAGACCGGATTGGACGCTGTTGTATCTTTGGTTAATTCTGGCGCTCAGCATAAATACACATAAATACAAGCAATATCCATTGTCAAGTGTACCAGAGTTGACATTTTTGTTTGAATTGGTTGTCTAGTACATTTTGTGTCCGCTTCATAACTTTGAAACTAATAAACCGTTTTTAAAATAACTTGGCACAAATGTCTATTTTTTTAGTTCCAAAGTCTCTTTACACTTTCTATTCATTCTAGTGTTCTATAGCAGCAGGTGATATAGCTGTCCTTCAGACAGCCTTGTCATTTAAACTGGTTTATCATACATGTTTCATACCCATATATCAGCGTTAAAGAAGCACGCCTCCAGATTCCTGTTAATTTTCATATAAAATTTGAAAATGTATCTAAAAATAAAAAAAAATGTGAGATGAACAAATAAAGTAATTTACATATTGCAATCGGCACTTACAATCCACGAAAATTACCAAAAAGTGGTCAACATATGCAAAAACAGCCCTTCCTGCGCTAGTAACGCAATAGAAATATGGTGATAAAATACTGCAAAATCAGTGTCAAACCGCACATTACATGTATAATATAATATTATATACTATTTCGAACATGTTATTTACCGCCAAATTTACAGTAATGAATTATATGTTAGGAAAAGACCTCTATAAGCATTGCATGCTTTCGGATCTAAGCCTTTTTCAGCATTGTATATTATGTAACCATTGATTGTATGTAATATATGTTTGTGTGAAAATGTTTGAAATAAAATATGTTTAAACTAATATAACTTTGATCTTGAATGATTTTACCTTTCTTTAAAGTTTAGAGCATTTTTTCAGTATTGATTTTCTTGAAATATTTTGGCTCATCTGGAGGCGTCCATCTTTAAAGCTACGGTAATGTCTATTGTTGTTAACCAGGAAGAATAGATGATGTAAGTATATCATATGTGTACATGTTATTTGATATCAGGTAGAGATATATGATTTCCTATACATGTTATCATATATTAACTACAGGTTCACATTCAGTTAGATATATCCGCCTAAATAGGAAGTTTAATTTACAACAAACTGGATGTGTGAGCTATTCGGATAAACAGAAATGTCCGTAAGTACCATCACAATGTTTTTTTTTCTCCACCGTAAATAGGCTAAAGTAAACGTAATAAAATAATAAGATATTAAAGTAGTTTCCAATTTAGATAACAGGTCACATATATGCATGTATGGTCACATATACATTCCTTTACTATTCCTTTTTGTTCAGCTTCGATGTTGATCTATTGCACTAATGCACTGTATTTGAAATATCTACTTTCAAGAAATAAAAACATTTGTACTTAATTCAAACGATTATTTCCATTAAGTTTAACGACAATCTGCTGATGTCCCGTTGCATGTACCAAGGGGATGAGAGAGTCTTGGTCATTTAATTCTGGCGTTCTTATGGGACTATTGTTTATTTATTTATTTATTTATTTATTTTTATTCTATTTTATTTTATTTTAAATTCTTTCTAGTGAGGAACCTAGCCAGCTAGCTTACGGAAGGTCCGTGGTTGCCTCCTCCTGTCTAAAATAATGTATAACGGGGGCATTTTGAGGTCTTATTCCGCAACTAAAGCTTTAAAGTTGACTTTGTGTGACTTAAAATCCATTTTAAATAATATTAATACATGTATATTAGTCATAATTAAGACAACGTATCAGGAACCGTTAACATTATTCAATATACATTTTTTGTAAAAGTTGGTAGTTACTTATCGAGCAAATTGAAAGTTACACAATGTTTTGATTACCATTTTTGTACACGTCGAATCTTTTTAAGCCAGTAAATAAGGTCTTGCTTTTAATTTCATTATTTTCCAAGTTAAGAACTCATGATGATACAGTTATGTTACCGTTTCGTTGATGAATTAATATATATTATTCTTTCATTTTAATACTAACCTTTCAATGAATACATTGAATGATTTGATTACAGAACATAATTGTTATTTCCTGAAACATAAATCTTCACTTGTAAAGAATAAAAGACACATAACTATGTCTCAATTATACTCATTTCTTTACGAAACTTACGTTGAGATAATATGAGCCGCGTCATGACAAAACCAACATAATGGGTTTGCGACCAGCATTGATCCAGACCAGCCTGCGCACCCGCGCAGTCTGATCAGAATCCATGCTGTTCGCTTACAGACCTCATTACAAGTAGAGAAACTGATATAAGGAACAGCATGGATCTTGATCATCTGCGCGGATATATGCGCTGGCTGGTCTGGA
Source organism: Ruditapes philippinarum (assembly GCF_026571515.1). Taxonomy (NCBI): domain Eukaryota; kingdom Metazoa; phylum Mollusca; class Bivalvia; order Venerida; family Veneridae; genus Ruditapes; species Ruditapes philippinarum. Next base: position 12,521 of record NW_026865761.1, on the reverse strand, counting down.
TCCATGCTGGTCGCAAACCCATTATGTTGGTTTTGTCTTTACGGAACTTACGTTGAGATAATATGTTGATATTCAGGATCGAAACAGCTACGCTACAGCATGGGACTGGGGTGAGTGCACTAAAGATTACGTGGACACGTTCCTGACCTCTGAACCAGATGGGACGTTTCTAGTGTTTAAAACAAAAGGTTCGACAGGTTTTACTCTGGCTATCAGGTAATTGTTATGTATTTTGTAAACCCCAGTACGCATTTAAAACGACAAGAAAGAAAATGAGTTCTTCAAGAAAGGTTATGTGGTAAATTTAAGACTTCTACAGTTCAGACGGCGTACTGTTCTTTTTGTTGCACAAATAAATCTTTACGACGCTGAAGTATGTCGCTCTCTCTCTCTCTCTCTCTAACGCCATCCACAAATGTACACCTGTTTATGAAAATACTTATTTGTTACGAAGTTATTTATCAATTTTCTATAATGTATAGTTTAGATTGTATACAAATGAATATGCAATCTTTCATTAATAATAAGTAATCTTTCTGTTTGAAAATTATTAATGCTTGTCACATAGCGAAAAACGTTAAAATAACGTCTGAATTTCGGTATTTGTTAATCAAACCAAAGCGATATTCAAACATTAGATTTGAGATACATAATGAACTTATTTTTCTGGCATGTTCTAGAATTAATGGAAAGAACAAATTTGTAGAGATATTGCATGAAGACGACCTGTTTGGTTTTAGTGAACCTTTGGGTTTCGAGAGTTTAAACGACGTCCTGGATGCGTATAACTGGTCCCCACAAACAGGAAATACACTCATCTATCCTGCAATTAGATCCGATGTAAGTTATTATGTTGATATCTATATTACCCGGTTTTGTTCCGCTTTATTATTTGCTTGTTAATAATTCAGTTAATTGTATTTTATGATCGCAAGATCAGAAAATACATAGCTAACATCCACGGTCTAACACAAAATTTCCTAACAGACCTAACAACCCAAAGTAGTTCTCACTCAAAACTGCTTAAAACCAGCAATTTAAAAGACAGAATTAATTTTTAATGTAGGCATTTAACTAATTACAGTGCATTGAAAGTTCAGATTAGTCAATAGAAATATGAGGTTACAATCACAAATTTTGCTGATGAATATCATGTTGATCAATGAAATGCTATTTTTAGCTATGTCGATTACTGAATACTCCAGGACGTAGTACACAAATAAATCTGACTGCCGAGTAGTGGAATATATACATGTCGGACTGTTTATCTTGAACAAAATACCTCGAAATTGATAAGGATTACAAACACGAAAAGGAAATTCTCAATTTAGAATAACAATGCATTTGTTTTTATTCAGGCTACATATTACGTATTACTTCACCGTGGTGCAGGGGTTTTGCGCTCGTATCGCGCTCGTTTAGGGTGTGAGGGGCCTAAGGTTCAACTCTAGTCATGCAAAATTCCATATGTATCAATCTCAAACTGTTATAGAAAAAAATCGTAACGCAGTCGCTGCGTAAGATGAATTATAGTGTTTAAAAATAAACTTATATAGGAAAATACATACAGATAGTCAGTATGATTTAGATTGCAAAGATCAGAAAATACCACAGAGCTTGCAGCCCTTTGATTTTTAAATTTTGGTTAACTTACTTTATCGTATATTTCGTATCGTATGAATCGCCACATTTTATGTTAAACGTTTGTATAAAGGATATTCATTTTCTAAATAAATCACGTTTTTTCGTCTTCTTTCTTCCTCGTCTTCATATTTTCTTAATCTTCTTCTCCTTCTTCATTTTCCTTGTGTGTTGTTGTGTTTCTTATTATGCCACTTCCCCTTTTTCTACGGAATTCACCAATTGTTCATGTTTATAAGTCAATTTTACTTTTGAATAGTCCCCCCTACATCGAACAAATTCACGGAGTTCCCAGTTATCAATGCAAGACTTGGACCCATTAACTCTCCTCATGGACTTACGTTGTGCAGCAAGTTTGAAGATGAAAAAAGATGAACGATATGCCGCCATACAAGACGAACATGAATCTCTGGAAACGGTATAACTTTATAACTGCCTGTTACAAGTATCTTATGTCTGTTGTTGTTTTAATGAAAAAATATATGCACATTTGAACTGCAATAATTATGATCATATTTCCCTTAAATTTGTTCTATACAAGTCTAGATAAATGGTAGACAATTTCAGCACGGACACATGTGTAACAAAATCAAATGCATACACGTTGATATATATATATTTTAGAAGCTACAAGAAGTCACCAATTCGTTAGATGCAATCAACATCCTCATCAAAATGATTGAAGCACAAATTGAAAAGAGTAAGAATGTGAAATTCCGATCATCTATTCGTTCACAGGCGTCTGAAGCGTACGTGTAATATTCTTACTTCCGGTCAGCCCTTTATTTGTTTTTATTCTACTTAAATTTGCCGAATCAACATGTCTAGGAACTGCGTTCTTATTATGTGAAATGGAAAAATGAGAATCGCACATGCTTTTCTCAATCGAACGGCTTTCTTTTACTTAAATTTACTTAATAACCTCCATTAAACAGCACGCTAATCGTTTTCAAAACATTATGCCGTTATAAAATATTTGACAGGTTGTATGGCCTTATATAAACGGTGATTTGCTTATATAATACGGATCACAAATAATAATACTTCCTATATTTGATAAACAATGAAAATACTTTATAAATTGACAACAGCCGTGTATATTATTAGTTATAAAGATTGTTGACAGGTTATATGGCCCTATATAAACGGCTGTTTGTAAATATAACCCGAGCCGCTAGGCGAGGGTTATATTGCAAACAGTCGTTTATATATGGCCATATAACCTGTCAACAATCTTTATAACGAATTTATAATACAGCAAACATCATTTTTAGAGAAAAAAGTGAGATTTCTTCATGAATCGACAACAGCCGTGTATATAAAACTATATAAACGTCACGATTATCCAATGAAAAACGACGTTACAAACGTGCAGTATTATAAAAATGAAAAAAAAAAAAAAAAAAAAAAAAACGTCATGGTAATCCAATGTAAAGCAACGTCACAAACGTGCAGTATTAAAATATTAGTTATAAAGATTTTTGACAGGTTATGTGGCCCTATATAAACCCGCTGTTTGGAAATATAACCCGATCTCCTAGGTCATATAACCGGTCAGGAATATTTATTACGAATTTATAATACAAGCAAAGTGAGAAGTGGTCCACTAGATAATGCTTCATGTTCAATAACTAGCACTAACCGCTATGGTTTTAAAGGAGATGACGTTTAAATGTTTGACTTTATATAAATAAAAGGTAAACAAATAACCCCATGGACAAGGCCAAATTTGACCCTATGGCTATTATTTGAACATGTTGGTAGAGGTCCAGTACATGGTGTTTAATGCCAAATACCCAATGTTTTGGCCTTTATAGTTTCAGAGGAGATGATTTTTATAAGATCTAAGGTGCTTCGTCCAATATAGTTTTGACAGCTGTATGCTCGTCCAATAGAATTCACTTTTGTACAAAACACTGTATTAAATCCTCATAATATATAATGATGACAGCAATTTTAGACTTTTTATCGAAATTTGCAGATTTGAAAGTAATTTTCGGGAGCTCACTTTGAGGCTTTCAGATTTAAATAGCGAGAAACGTCAATTAACTGAGACCGTAACTGACATACAACAAGAGACAAACACAGTCGAAAAAGAGCGGACGTTCATTTACAAAGACATGCAGCAGACGACACAAGAAATAAGTACAATCAGGAGGTATTTAATCTAGCAATTTCTTGCGATTTACAAGATTGCCGCATCATGGAATCTTTTTAGGATGCACAAAAACATAAATTTTAAGGATGCACAGTACTGTGAAATGTTTTAAAGATGTACCGCACTATGGGCTATTATAAATACATATAGTAGCTATGGATTCTTTTAAAGAATTAATAGCTTGTTAAACTGTTTTAATTACACCGATATAAACGTATGCAAGCACCTTACGCACGTGTGTTGTTTGGTATCACAAACAGACAAGTCCTACATTTTCAAGAGATACAACGATAATACATATATATTATGAAAATTATAGTCTATATTATGAATGGATATATCATCACTGATCATTTTCACTTAATTCAATACAAATTAATTATTACAAATATAAATACTTTATTGCATTAAAACAACATGTTCCATAGCACAAGTACAATTTTCGATACAAATTCAATTAAGTGTAAACGCAGCTGCACGCCATTAAATGTTTATAATAAAGGTTGTTTATGTCATCCATAATTTAAAATCTTAAAATGAGCCACGTCACGACAAAACCAACATAGTGCGTTAAACTTTGCGACCAGCATGGATCCAGACCAGACTGCGCGGATCCATGCTGTTCGCTATCAGATTCTCTACTTGTAAAAGGATGCGAAGACTGGTCTCGATCCATGCTGGTCGCAAACGCACTATGTTGGTTTTGTCGTGACGCGGCTAAAATGGCGTGTCCCTCCTTTGTAGCACACTACTCAAAAGATATCCACACTTGGAGACATTTTTGGACTGGCTGCTGAATGAGGACAACCAATGTACCAGGAACATAACAGTTTCAAGTATTGATAAATCAACTGCTGAAAACATGTTAAAATCGAGTAATGATGGAACATTTGTTGTCCGGTATTGTAACACAGATGCTGATAAGCCCTTTATCATTAGCGTTCGGCAAGTATTTTATGTATTTATATATACTGATTCCTGCACGTATCTTTTTATGATTGTTCACTCAACAATATGTAATCTAATTATTTACCGGCTTTCTGAATGAACATGTTTGTTTTTAAATATTTGTTACTTATATCATTTCATCAGTCTATATGACATACAACTAATTAGTTGAAATGGATTTGCAATTACTTTCCAATTCAACGAGTTACAATGATTATCGTCATCTTTTTTTTAGCTACCAAGGGTCAACATACCATTTTCCTGTACTTAAGCACGGGGATCGTTTTGGACTAGAAGAGAGCACGTGCATTTTCACAAGTGTTGACGAACTTGTAAACTTATATTCTGAAGTTTCACTGTCTATTCACAACAGCAGATATGGTACATTAAAACTGTGTGACCATTTATTTTGTTGAATGATTTAAACAAACTTGACAGATTGTACAGTACTCGTATTGCACTTTTAAAATTGTTTACTTGTTTTGATCAATATTTTTTTCAAAATAATGTGTATTTTATTCTCCTTACATACATTTTATACAATCATCTTTAAATGACACCAGTCAGTATCCAATATTTGTTTCTTTCAATGTGCATCTTTATTATCATTTTCATACATGTATATGGTATTAAAACGATACAACGTGTATATAAATCATTTTTCAACATGAAATAATGTATATTTAAATTGCGTCCTTCCACATCGTTTTTTGGACACCTATGTCAAAGTCATGTTTATTCTTATATCAATAAATTAAACTATGTAGATTTATGGGAACTATTTATGTATCCTCAACGTATAAATATTCGTATCAGTCAATGCCTATAAGCTTTATTTAACTATACACTAACCACTGACCTATTGCATTGTCCACCAGTTTTTGTTTATGTATAAATTGAATGTGTTCTAGTGTTACATTCGACATTTGTTAATAGAATTAGTTTGGAATAAATCTGTTTAGATTTTACAATGAGTGTAGTTTCTTTGTTATCTTTTTTGTCCTTTATTTTTTCGTAGCCATTGCCGAAGTACTCTTCATTTGAAGAAGAACGAGAGAAAGCACATGTCGAGTTTCTAAAATATACATAAGGTTTTTGGGGGTCGTTTCGTGATTTTTTTTACAAAGCTGGACCTATAAGCTGTAACAAAACTTAATAAGCAACAAGAACATCGAGGTACATGAAATAGAAATTACATTTACTTTTAAGCGGAATAGAATCCCTAATAATTTCGACATAGATCTTTCTAAACATTACGACAAATTAACAGTCGGAAGATTCCTTCATTGCCAGTTTCTTTCCAGTTCCGTAAATTTCTGACTTTTAAAAAACCCGAATAACACGATGACTCCTAAACATATGAACTGTAATCCAGATTTTTCTTTAAAACATTTTAATCTGTCTCATTATAAATATATTGTTCCATATGCGGAGTTCAAATGAAATATGTAAATGAAACACATCATGTTTTAGTATGACTCAAGAACAGCTGATCGATTTCAGTTCTTAACATCACAATGTTTATAACTTTCAAAAATGGATTCTGGGTCCGTATGCAGATTATCTTATCCTTAATATGACCTTATAGATAAGGAAATCTTAAAATCAGCCTTTTTTAAATAAACATCTTATCCTATTTTTTCCCTTAAATAATATTACGATTCCCCACCCTCCTTAACATTTAGGAAGCCACATAGCAACCTTAACATTGCTCTTAGAAATAAGGAATTTAGTTTGCATCATCAATCAAAGCACAGAAGGCGCTGAATTTGTTTGGGTCTCAGAATGTAAGAAAGGTGCAGGTTGTATAGTGCCACCAATGCTTTCCAGCGTTTTAATTGTAGTAAATTGGCTATAAGACTAATTGCAACACTGATATTCAATCCAATGTTTATTTGACTTAAACAATTTGAAAAAAAAGAGTTACCTTTACTGGGATTTGAACTCCAGACCTCTCGCTTCCTAAGCGAGCCCGAAAACCCTTCAGCCACGGTGAATTTATATGTGAACGGCCTGAAGAAAACCATATTATTCTAAATTAGGGCTTGTAACGACTTTAACTGTTGTTTAACACAGATGTAAATAATCCTGGAGCTTACTATAAGCATGTATATTTATAAAGAATCAAAGGGCTGCAAGTTCTGTGGTATTTTCTGATCTTTGCAACCTAAATCGTACTGTATATCTGTATGCATTTTCCCGTATAAGTTTATTTTTATGTATTATAATTCATTTTGCAAGGCACCAGAGTTTGATACATACGGAATTCTGCATAACTAGAGTTGCATCAAAAAATCATTTATGTTCATTTTTTTACGACAGCCACACTTTATCCTTGCATATCATGGCTACTTCCTTAACAAAGACACTTAAAAAAGAATTTAACAAAAAAAAAATGTTTCCTCGACTGGGATTTGAACTCGAGACCTCTCACTCACTAAGCGAGCGCGTTACCCCTGTACCACGGAGAAGTTGTACAAATAATGTCTTAATAACATCAAGTCATTCTAAATTTAGAACTTCCATTGCATTTCGGGTTTGTAATCCTTATTAATTTCGAGGTATTTTGTTCAGGATAAACCAGTTGTTTAAAATTGAAGTAAATATTGTAGCGAAAATCTTCTCGCCCAAACAGTCCGACATATAGAATCTATATATTCCACTACTCGGTTTGTGTAGTATTCGGTAATCGACATCGCTAAAAATAGTATTTTCATTGATAAAATCATATTCATCCGCGTAATTTGTGATTGTGCATTTATTGACAATTCTATAAGCCAACGCTATTTTTAAACTTTGAATGCGTTGTAATTTGTTGGATACTTGTAACAAAATAAAAATATTTCTTTCTTTTAAATCGCTAGTTTTAAGCTGTTTTGAGAACTACTTGTTGTTAGGTTTGTCGTAAACTTCTGTGTCAGAGATTGAATGTCCGCTTTGTATTTACTTAATTTCGATCAGAAAATACAATAAAAGAATATTAGAAATCTTCGACCATTCGGGAATTACTTTGCTTGAAAATTAAGGCGCCTATCTTTGACCATCTTTACGCAGTGATCTCCCCTGAATTTTTCGGCGTTAGTCTACATACAAAAGGGAAGTAACCGCTTCAAAAAGTGGACTACTTTCGGCATTTGCAATTAACAACATTAGACTCTGAAATTTCGCTACCATTATTTGTTTGGTCTGACGACCCAAACAAATAAAAACGTCTTTTTTCTGACAGGTAAATGTTCTATGATGTACATGCGTGTTTATTGAAATGTTTTCCGTTTCAAAAAGGATTTTGTATGCTTAGTTGCTAATGTGAAGGGCCCTTATCAATATACATCTCAAGATTTTTTATTATGTTGATGATTGTTATATCATGCACCTATGGATCTCTTCATCACACATGAAGCACAACAAGTCTGATTGGAAGTCGTATGTGTCAACTATGACACATGCTTATATACAACTAATCATGTTTGGCAGAAATCCTCGACTTGCTATTGATGCGTTTCTTGGTTTGCGTACAGTCAGACTCTTTGTCTGCGGTCAAACAGACTGCATGAGTACTTTGTTAAAATGCGAGAACGAGTTCTTAACTACGGAATCGCCTATGAATGTGTTGATCTGAAACGCGATAGTCGATAGTACGATGGTGAAAACGCGAAACCACGAAACAACGATGGTGAAAACGCGAAAGCACGATGATGAAAACGCGATAGTACGATGATAAAAACGCGACAGTACGATACTACGATGATGAAAACGCGATAAACTATCGTGTTTTCGACATCGTACTGTCGCGTTTTCATCATCGTAGTTTCGTGATTTTGCGTTTTCATCATCGTACTGTCGAGTATCGTGTTTCAGATCAAACCATTCATAGGCGATGGCCCTAACGGCATTCCGTACTTAACTGCCGTTGAAAATAAGTCTTATTATGATAAAACTGTTAGCTAGGCCTGTAACTTTTATTCAAGAAAATCCTGTTGTGGTAAGAAACGTTTCGATTTGTGGAAATTATAAACTTACTGACTGATTTGAGGATCATCCATATGTGGTCGTGCGACAAACGAACCCAGACATAACCAGTCTATGAGGTGAAACGATACAAACAGTCTAGATCATTGCATCGAAATATTTTTGTCAGTGACTGATATTCGATGTTCCGCCGGACTCTACTCCACATGTGTTCAACATCTAAACAAGAAACTGAAGATCATGTTTCAGAAAGCGGATGTGACTTATCAGATAGTCTGGAAAGGTATGAAATACCAGCTTGTAGACTCCCTGGAACGAAAGGTCTCACGAAGCCATCACACCATTACAAGCCTCTGGCGCAGACAGATATGGGAATAGGGCCTCATAGTTGTTATGTATGTGTTTCGTTTAATATCAGGTGAAATGTCACAAACACAAACACATGTTCTGAGCATTTGAATTTCCCAAGTAGTTGGTCCCGGAAAAGTAAACGCATACGAAAAACATGTGAAATTGGATAAATTCCGTCCAAGCACAAGGATTTAATGTATGTGTTTTGTATTAAATATACATCATGAATCTTTTTTTAAATTTTATGCTATAATAGCGTCAACGCACGTTTATTTCGTGTTATATAAAGTCTGCAGAGTCCCTCGGAACTGTTGGAGCCCTCGCCCTACCAGGCTCGGGCACCAACCGTTCCTCGGGACTCTGCAGACGTTATAACACGAAAAAACGTGCGTTAATCCTATATTATAGCATAAAATCGGCTATTTTCCCCTCTTTTGCCCATGTTATAACGGGACCAAAACCATGTGTTAACATAGTCACGCGCTCTTGTTATAGCCCGGTTTTACCTATGCGCAATACATATAGGGCCAAGTAAACAAACAAAAAAATGACGATTTGGCCTGTTTGCCAAAGTGTTATATTGAAATTATTGAATCGAGGGAACCCTATAATAACGAACAGCTTATATTGTTTTCATTATAAAATAATTTTTTTTAAATGTTTATTTGTTTTTACAATAAATACTCAATGTTGTGAATCTAACTCTCATTCGTCATCAATTAATTTATCGCAAAGAAACTCGTAACAATTTAATTAAATAAGTCATACCACGTCGTACGTAGGCTTTACCATTTTGGTAACTTTATAGACCAGTTGGTGGATTTTACGAGTTGGTAAATAGCTCCATTAACAGAAAATTGTGAAAAATCTTGGAATTAACCAAATTAAAACATGACTTTACACATAATTTTGAAATTAACAAAAATCAAGTTTTTCCATGTTAAAGCATGACCATACACATAACTTTGAAGAAAAATTGTTCTTTTCCGGCATTTTTAAATATTTTTCATTAACAGAAAATGATGAAAAATCTTGGAATTAACCAAATTCAAGCTTTCCATGTTACACATAATTTTGAAGAAAAATTGTTCTTTTGTAGCATTTTTTTATTTTTTTTCATTAACAGAAAAAAATGAAAAATCTCGGAATTAACCAAAATCAAGTTTTTCCATGTTCAAATATGACCTTACACATAATTTTGAAGAAAATTGTTCTTTTGCCATGTTTGCGGCATTTTTTTTTCCTTAGTCCATTACTGCATGAACATTTTGTGAAAATTGGTTGTTTTCATTGATAAGCCTCCTGTTACAAGTTCAGATTGCTATGAAACTATAAAAGATGCTTCAATATTCATCAAAGTTGGCACTGATGTTAGCTGGACCATAACCTCTGTAACCTCTGTAACAGCATGCTCAATCTTAAATTTCCTATTACCATGGCAACGAGGGGACATTTCAAAATTGCCCAAAATCACTAGATTTTCTATTTTGCCTTGATTTTTTCCATCCTAATGATTTCAAGATAGAGTCAAAGGCTTTTCATCGTTGGGTATACGTTTACTTTTGATCGGCCTGAGGTCAATTTTAGCATCTCACGGGTCCAAACTCTAGTTGGCAATGAGGCGGCTGTTGCCCCCCCCCCCCTTCAAAGTAGAAGGGGCACATCCGGCCCTATGGCACCCCCTGATGTTTCTTTTAGATAGGGGCGGTGCCGAAAAAAGTAGAATCTAATCATAACATTTCTCAAACAAAAGCAAGTGTTTGGGGCCAAAAAAAGGACAATTTTTCACTATTTGAGGCCTAAAGAGGGCCTAAAATAAGTTCTCGCGTATATTTGACGTAAAGGATTACACCGTGTATATCAAGTAACGCAAGAATGTGAAAATAACGCACGATTCGTGCAATAAGTAACGCAGAATTGTGCAATATAGATGGCGGATACCGGACAGGGTTTCCAACGCGGTAAGTAAACTGGCTAATTTTTTATTGAACCGAACTGGAAAAAAATTAATAGCTGCCTGCATACGGCTGCAAAGACATTACTCTTTATCCCACATCAAGATTATCTCCATGACATTGTTTACTTTTCAAGATCATTCGTGAAAATGATGACTTGACTATCGTTTTGAGCGATATTTTTGCTTTTTTACGATCCTCATAACAAACTCCTCACAGCGGTCACGTCACGCTTTGCTACTTCAAATAACTGTACTGACCGCTACGAGGAGTTTGTCCTCATTAAGGTTTTTCAACTCGTCAGATGTGACGTCATCAGTGATGACGTAGTAGGAATGTAATGGCGGACATATAAACCTAAACCAGGAAGTAACCAGGAAGTAACTAAAAAAATACAATTCTATTCTGGATTGTAAACTAATAAAGGCACTTTGAGTTAATTTAGAGGTACGCTTTGTGAAAATAACTGTTATTTTATTGATAATTATCAATGATTTTTAATACCATTTAAGTATATAAGAGTAACACTCGATTAACTGCTAAAATAAACAGCGGCGAATTCAAGCGTCACAAAAATAAAATACGTCACAATTTTAAAGTGAAATTAGTGAAAATCATACTATACTTAAAAATTATATCAATACTTATAAGAAAAAATAATTGAGTGGGGTAATAAGAATTTTTGATTACATTGATGTGCGATCGTTAAAGTGGTTTGGTGTCATATCCCCGTACTGCCACTTTCAGCTAACAGATTTTTCTATAATAACTGACAGTGAAATTATAAAAATAAAACTTCTCTTACAATTCTGCAAATATTATCATTTCAGCTAATAAATGCAACAACTTTTTAAAATTTTACCTGAATTATTATTATGAATTGAGGACAAATCATTACTGACCCATTTTCCTGTTCTTCAAAATTTCACAACCACTTTTCAATCAGTTAACAAAATATAAACTGTACCACATAAAAATTGTCATACAATGTTAAAATATAAGTTATGTATTTTGAAGAAATTTTGACAAACTCAACTTCAGATAAATGGTAATAAACAATTTTAACCTATTATAATGACATTTTTCAATCTTGATATCTTTTTGCAGTAGATCCTAGTAATGCTGTCACAATTGGGGTATGGATGTACATCTCATTGTGCATAAGAGAAAAAGCATGTTCTTGTGAAATTTTTGGGATCTTAGGGTCTATATGACCCCATTCTAGTGGCAGCTTTCTGAAAAGTTATCAGAGAGAATGTTTTTCCTTGGTTAAGTGACTGTTAGCTTACTGACGTATAACCTTCCAATTAAGAATTGTAAGGTAAAATATGTACATATTAAAATTATAGCTTTTGAAGTGCAGTATACATTATGACTTAATGATATTGAAACAGTTGTCTAACTTAATATCCATTTCTGCAGACTGACAAAAAACTGAGTCTGTAAATCAATTATTTTTAGAAAATTATTGCAATTTGTAACTTGGTAAACAAGGATTA